>NW_027361818.1:26667500-26927500 GCF_039654945.1 Dendrobates tinctorius | reverse complement strand
CTACTTCCCGAACTGGATCAAGAGGGCATCCCAGGACAGAGCTGGCCCTTCTAATCAGTTTGTCCAGCCTATTCCTGTCCCTGGTTGATATGCCACTGCCCCAGCACGCCACACCAAAGAAGATGACTGATGCCACAACAGAGTTGAAGAAGGATGCAAGGAGTGCCCCCTAACTCCGAAGGCTCTCAGCCTTCTGAGCAGATAAAGCCTACTGTGGCCCTTCCTGTACACTGCATCCAAGTGATGGGCCCAGTCAAGCTTATTATTGAGGATCACACCAAGGTACTTATAGGTGTCGACTATCTCAATGTCATTTCCCTGAATGTTCACCACTACTGGTGGATTTTTGCCCTTGCGAAAGTCCACCACCAATTCCTTGGTCTTCCCGGAATTAATCCTAAGGTGGTCCCTCTGACACCACTCCACAAAAGCTTGGTTAGTATCTCTGTACTCTCTTTCATCTCCTCCTGTTATGAGGCCTACTATTGCAGAGTCATCAGAATACTTCTGCAAGTAGCAGCTAGATTAGTTGCACTTAAAATCCGCAGTGTACAGTGTGAAGAGAAAAGGGGCAAGAACTGTACCTTGAGGTGCCCCAGTATTGCAGATCACCGTGTCTGACACACTGTCCCGAACCTTTACAAACTGAGGTCGGTTCGTGAGGTAGTTAAGGATCCAGGTGGAGAGTTGGAGGTCCACACCAACAAGGCCCGGCTTGTCTCTCAGTAGACCTGGCTGTATGGTATTAAAAGCACTAGAGAAATCGAAGAACCTTATTCTCACAGTGTTCCCAGGTTTCTCCAGGTGAGAGAGAGTCCTATCTAGAAGGTGGATAATGGCATCATCCACACCAATGCCCAGCCTGTAGGCAAACTGGAGAGAGTCCATATCTGAGCTCACTAGAGGATGGAGACTTGTGAGAACCAATCTCTCTAGTACCTTCATCAGGTGTGATGTCAATGCTACAGGTCTATAGTCATTAAGGTCTTTCGGATAAGGTTTCTTTGGAACTGGTACCACACACGATAATTTCCACAGTTGTGGTACTATACCTATTCTCAGGCTCATATTGAACAGATATGGAATGAAGTCACTCAGCTGGTGCCCGCAGGTTTTGATTAGCCTTGCACTGATGCCGTCAGGACCTGCCTTGTTAAATTTTATCAGAGCCAGCCTGTCTGCATTCTCTGTGCGTGTATCTGTGATGATTGCCCCAGCAGCACTGAAAACGCGCTCTGACATCACACTAGCATCAAGGCAGGTCAGCACCTCCAAGGCATAGAAGGAGAGGTCGGGCCATCTATGCAGCTTGGATACCTAGTAATTAAACGGTACAGACGAGTCAGGAAGGATGCAGGTATGGTCACTTAGATAGTCGTTGACCATCTTGTTTAACTTCTCCCTCCTTGACATTGCTACTATTCCAGCTAGTCCTTGGTGATGAGCCGGTTTATTGAAGATGGCCCAGTTTGTGGACATTTTACCACCACCTCTTTTGGACCTGCTTGGCGTATTTCTCCACATTAATATATGCTGCTGCACAGAGCTGGTATCTCTGCTAGCAGTGGTGTCTGAGGGTGATGTTGCCATCAAATGATCGAAAATGGTCTTCCATTGTGAAACTCCTTGGTGACTGCAACAGTAGCGAAGGAAATTTGTCCTTGTACCATGGGTCCAGAAAGGTGGCCAACCAGTATAGGTTGCTATTGAAAATGTGGATTACGTGAGGGTCTTGGCACAGACAGTCAGATATGAAGTGTGCCATGTGTGCCAAGCTGCAAAGAGGCAAATGTTCTGTGACCCCTGAAGGAGAAACAATACCCATCCTCTCCTCACACTGACTCTCCTCCTCCACCACATCCTCTCCATCCCACCCATGCTGGATAGACATGAAGCTGGGGTTGGGATTCCCCTCTGTAGCATGAGGTGTCCCCTCGGTACCACTGAAATGTCTCCCTCCTCATTTTCATCATCATCTTTATCCCCCAATGTTACCTGATGATATTGGCTGGGCTGGCTAGGATCACCCATTGTGAAATCTTGCTCCATATCCAGCTGCTGGGAATGCAAAGATTCCATTTTTTGATTCTGCAGCAATTTTTTTCAGCAGACAAAGCATAGGGATGTGTTGTGAGTTCATTTTCCCCTTCATTACTGAGGCCCAAGGAACTCCCTCTTCTGGTAAAGAAAGGTAGTGAGCCTGATTGTCAAACACCTGAGGCTGATGATTGTGACTGGCTGAGTGGAGTTACGGACTGGATATAATGCTGCCGACGCCCTTCTGCCCTGCGGGTGATTTCTCTGTGGGATCCTTGGAGACCAGTCTGAATTCCTGCTCCTCCAAAGCTAAGTTTGCTGCTCGGCCTTTTGCTTTTTTGCTTTGACTTTGTTTTTGCTTTGTTTTTCTGGATTTCTGCCATTCCCTGCTGGGGTGTGTTGAATTCATTTAGCTCTGTCTTCTGAAAATACCTGAGTGCTGATTCAGTTTTTGATATAAGAAAAAAATCCGGCACTCCCAAATGCAAAAAGAAGTTCCTTTTTATTATTCACAGCTTAATAATCCACATGATGTACATTCAATAACGTTTCGGTCTCTATAATGGACCTTCTTCAGACATGTGGAGCTGTGAGGATCGTCACGTGCAGGAAAACATGCGCTGTCAGTTGTATGCTGCCATAAGAAAAAGTGCGCACTTTTCCAAACCCCAGTTTTGGACCCAGGTGGTAATGCGGGTCGCCCCAGACCATCAAGAAAATTGCAGATTTCTGGTGTTGCATAATCTGCATGATACTGTTGTTCTGGGGTTTCCCTGGTTACAGATTCATAATCCAGTTTTGGATTGGAAATCTGTGTCTGTGGTGAGTTGGGGTTGTCCGTGTGCCTTTAGTGAGGCTCCGGTGTTTTCCACCTCTCCTCAGTCGCATGATGTTCCTGATTATTTGACGGACTTTTATGATGTATTTAGTGAGAATGAGTCTGCGTCTCTGCCTCCTCATAGGAGTTATGACTGTGCAATTGAACTGAGCCCGGGGTGTAAATTTCCCAAGGGTCGGCTCTTCAATCTATCTGTACTCGAGCACGAGGCTATGCGATCCTATATTAAGGAGGCGTTGGAGAAGGGTCATATTAGACCATCCTCGTCACCCTTGGGAGCCGGTTTTTTTTTGTAGCCAAAAAGGACGGATCATTAAGACCTTGTATTGATTATCGTGCCCTCAACAAAATTACTGTTAAATATCAGTATCCGTTACCCCTGATTTCTGATCTATTCTCCAGAGTTAAAGGTGCTTGCTGGTTTACCAAGCTTGACCTCAGGGGGGCGTATAATCTTATTCGCATTAAGCATGGGGATGAATGGAAGACGGCGTTTAATACTCCGGAGGGACATTTTGAGTACCTGGTGATGCCTTTTGGGCTCACTAATGCCCCTTCTGTCTTCCAGTGCTTCATGAACGATATTTTCTGAGATTTTGTCGATAAATTTTTGATTATCTATCTGGATGATATTTTGATCTTCTCCAAGGATTGAGATTCTCATGTGGAACATATTCGGACTGTGTTCCGGATCTTGAGGGAGAATTCCCTGTATGTCAAGGGATCTAAATGCCTTTTTGGAGTACAGAGGATTTCTTTTTTGGGATTTATTTTGTCCCCGTCAACTATTGAAATGGACCCGGCCAAGGTACAGGCCATTCACGATTGAGTTCAGCCCAATTCTTTGAAGGCCCTCCAGAAGTTTTTGGGTTTTGCTAATTTTTATCGGAAATTTATAGCAAAATTTTCTAGTATTGCCAAGCCATTGACTGATTTGACTAAAAAGGGTGCTGATGTGTTAAATTGGTCTCCGGAGGCTGTTTCTTCCTTTCAGGAGTTGAAGTGAAGATTCACCTCCGCCCCGGTTTTGCGGCAACCTGATGTCTCACTTCCATTCCAGGTAGAGGTGGATGCTTCTGAGATTGGTGCAGGAGCTGTTTTGTCCCAAAAGGATCCTGTAACATCTAAAATGAATCCCTGTGCTTTCTTTTCCCGAAAGTTCTCTACATCTGAACGTAACTATGATGTGGGGAATAGGGAACTGTTGGCCATGAAATGGGCATTTGAGGAGTGGAGACATTGGTTGGAGGGAGCTAAGCATCAAGTCGTGGTCCTCACTGAACACAAGAATTTGATTTACCTAGAGTCGGCTAAGCGCTTGAACCCTAGACAGGCTAGGTGGGCCTTGTTTTTTACACGTTTTG
This sequence comes from Dendrobates tinctorius, assembly GCF_039654945.1. Lineage (NCBI taxonomy): Eukaryota > Metazoa > Chordata > Amphibia > Anura > Dendrobatidae > Dendrobates > Dendrobates tinctorius. The sequence goes on along the minus strand of NW_027361818.1, from coordinate 26,923,261 downwards.
ATTTTGTGGTTTCTTTTCTTCCTGGAACAAAGAATGTCAAGGCAGACGCCCTCTCTAGGAGCTTCCTTGCTGATTCTCCTGTGGTGACCAAGCCTCCTACCATCTTAGGGGAATGGGTAGTTCTTTCTGCCATCTCGCCCGATTTGAGACGTGCTCTGGAAGAGTTCCAGGAGAACAAACCTGAGCGTTGTCCCAGTGGAAAGTTGTATGTTCCTGACCAGTGGAAGAAGAGAGTGATGTCTGAAGTTCATTGCTCTGCTTTGGCTGGTCATCCAGGTATTTTTGGTACTAGAGATCTGGTGAGTCAGTTTTTTTGGTGGCCCTCCTTGTCTCGTGATGTCAGGAATTTTGTGCAGTCCTGTGGGACGTGCTCCCGGTCTAAATCGTGTTCTCGCTCTAGTGGGTTGTTGATGCCTTTGCCTGTCCCCAAGAGGCCATGGACCCATATTTCAATGGATTTCATCTCTGATATGCCTGTCTCTCAGAGGATGACTGTTATTTGGGTGATTTGTGATAGGTTCTCTAAGATGGTTCGTCTTGTACCACTCCCTAAGTTGCCGTCTTCCTCTGAGTTGGTGCCCCTGTTTTTACAACAGGTGGTTCATTTGCACGGGATTCCTGAGAACATTGTATCTGACAGAGGAGTGCAGTTTGTGTCTAGATTTTGGAGAACTTTCTGTTCCAGGCTGGGAATTCAGTTGTCCTTCTCCTCTGCTTTTCACCCTCAGACCAATGGGCAGACGGAGAGAACAAACCAGACCTTGGAGTCATATTTGAGATGTTTTATTTCTGCTGATCAGGATGATTGGGTTTCATTTTTGCCCTTGGCCGAATTTGCTTTGAATAATAGAGCTAGTTCTGCCACTTTGATGTCACCTTTTTTTTGTAACTTTGGGTTTCATCCTCGATTTTCTTCAGGGCAGGTGGAGCCCTTTGCCTGCCCAGGTGTTGACACTGTGGTGGAGAGAATGCACCAGATCTGGGACCAAGTGGTGGATAAGTTATCTCTCTCCCAGGAGAAGGCCCAGCGGTTTTCCAACCGACATAGGACCATTGGTCCCCAGTTTAAGGTTGGTGATATGGTGTGGTTATCATCAAAAAATATTGCTATGAAGGTGGCTTCTCCTAAGCTTAAGCCTAGATTTATTGGACCTTACAAGATTGTGGAGATTATTAATCCGGTCTCTTTTCGTTTGGCTCTTCCTGTCACATTTAAAATCCATAATGTGTTCCATAAATCTTTGTTGAAGAGGTTTGTTGAACCTGTTGTTCCGGGGGTGGCACCTCCAGACCCTGTATTGGTTGAAGGTAACATGGAGTATGAGGTAGAGAAAGTACTGGATTCCCGTCTGGCTAGACGGAGACTCCAGTATTTGGTTAAGTGGAAGGGTTATGGTCAGGAGGATAATTCCTGGGTCTCCGCCTCTGATATTCATGCCAAACGATTGGTGCGTGCCTTTCATCGGGCTCACCCTGATCGCCCTGGTGGCATAGTTGAGGGTTCGGTGACCCCTCCTTAAGGGGGAGGTACTGTTGTGAGTTCATTTTCCCCTTCATTACTGAGGCCCGAGGAACTCTGGTAAAGAAAGGTAGTGAGCCTGATTATCAAACACCTGAGGCTGATGATTGTGACTGGCTGAGTGGAGTTACGGACTGGATATAATGCTGCCGATGCCCTTCTGCCCTGCGGGTGATTTCTCTGTAGGATCCTTGGAGACCAGTCTGAATTCCTGCTCCTCCAAAGCTAAGTTTGCTGCTCGGCCTTTTGCTTTTGTGCTTTGACTTTGTTTTTGCTTTGTTTTTCTGGATTTCTGCCATTCCCTGCTGGGGTGTGCTGAATTCATTTAGCTCTGTCTTCTGAAAATACCTGAGTGCTGATTCAGTTTTTGAAGCCTAGCTGCTTCAGGGCCTTTTTCATATCAGCTGGTTGGCTTATGTCTTTGATAGGGTTTTGGCAGATTGCAGACAGCAGCCTTCCTTTCCTATCTAGGTAGATTTTGGGGCCCCGTCTTTGCTCAGTCTATCTTTCTGTCTGTGTGTCTGTGTTAGTATTTTCATCTTGCTTCACCGTCATTATATGTTGGGGACTGCCTATTGCTTTGGGGTCTGCTCTGGGGCAGTTTAGATTTCCCCTTTCTTTCTTTAGGCCTATGTATTTCTCTGGCTGTGATCGAGGGGTCTAGGGCATCGTAGGAACCCCCCACGGATACTGCTAGTTGTGTTGATAGGTTCAGGGGCCTGCAATCTGATAGTTGCCAACTTCTCTGGTTTTCTGGACTTAGCTTGTATTTCTGCTTTTGCCTCCTACGGTGACTCATTCATAACAGGGATGGTTACCGATGATAATAGCCTGATCACTGCTCACAAGCTTGGTGCAGTACTCAAAGTTATCAAGCACCTCACAAATATCAGCAATCCACACCCACTCGACAGTTGTTAAGTGTCTTGGCTGAGTCTCGGTGTGACGGGCATGTTTAAGCTGGTATTCAGCAAGTGCCCTCTGCTGCTCACTTTCCCATGCCAACATATGATATGTTGAGTTCCACCGTGTAGGCAGGTCGCAAATGAGTCTGTGGTTTGGCAATTTAAATTGCTTTTGAAGCTCTGCAAGACCAGCAACAGCGGTTGAGGAGTGGCAGAAATGGGCGCAAATACGGCACACCTTCTCAAGTAGGTACGGCAAGTCAGGTATGTTTTTAGAAATTTCTGCATCACTAGGTTCAGCACATGAGCTATGCATGGCACATGTACCAGCTTCCTGAGCTTTAAAGCCGCCACCAGGTTACACCCATTGTCGCAGACAACCAGACCAGGTTGGAGTTGCAGTGGGGAGAGCCACTGATCGGTCTGTTGTTTTAATTCTTGCCATAACTCTGCTGCAGTGTGTGGTGTTTCATCTAAGCAGATCAGCTTCAGCAGAGCGTTTTGCCGCTTTGCTCCTGCGCTGCTGCACAGCTCCCAACTTGGGAGTGATATGGAGGGTAATTCAGCATAGGATGATGAGGCGGAGGAGGAGGAAAAGGGGAGACTGGATGTATATGATGAGGTGGATTCCCTGATTGAAGTCGGGCCTGCTATTTGTGGCGTGGGTAGGACATGTGTTGATGGTCCAGTTTGAGATTTTGTCCCACCCTCCATCAGGTTGAGCCAGTGTGCCGTGACAGAGATGTATTGTCCCTGGCCACAAGTACTTGTCCACGTGTCTGTTGTAAGATGGACCTTCCCGGTTGCGGCATTGGTGAACACACGCTTTAGATTGTTTAAGACATGCTGGTGTAACGCGAGGACGGCACACCGGGAAAAATAGTGCCGGTTGGGAACCGAGTATCGTGGGGCAGCCACAGCCAAAAGATCATGGAAAGACTGTGTCCCCACAAGCCTAAATGGCAACATCTCCACGGCTAGCAACTTGGCAATGTGTGCGTTCAGTGTTTGTGCTTGTGAGTGTGTGGCTTGGTATTTTCGCCTCCTTTCATACATCTGGGGCACGGACAATTGGTCGCTTTCCTGGGACAAACAAGTGGATGAGCTTGTTGTGGCCTGTGTCTGTGCAACCACAGCTTGTGAGCAAGAGGTATGATGATCACCTGCTTCCTGCCCAGCAGATTGGAAAGGACGTAATACAGGTGACATGGCAGTGGTTTGACCCGCAGTGACAGACACTGATTTGGTACCCTGTTGTTCAGCCCACCGACTAGGGTGCTTGACTGCCATGCGTTTCCACATATTGGTGGTGCTTTGGTTGCCTTTGCCCTGGCCTCTGCTCAGCTTCCTATGGCAGATGCTACAGATGACAACATTTGGTTCAGAAGGACAATTGGAAAAAAATTTCCAGACAGCGACTGAACGCACCCTTGCCTTAACTTGGGGCACAAAGGGATTGCTCTTGGCAACAGTTGACACACTTCACACTCTGCTCAAACCAGTAGCCCTTTGTGCCTTTGTTGGTGCTACGTATCCACCTTCATCCTCTGTACTGCTTTGCTGGTTATGCATGCCAACGGTTCAGGTCGGATCGGTGGTCTCATCATTGACCACCTCGTCGTCCATGCCATCCTCTTTCCTTGTTGATATTGGCGACTGGCCAGATGTCCTGTGTCTCATCACCATCATCCTCCACCTCTTCACCCGGTATATCACGTGGATGAAAGTGGCTTTCTTCTGGCTGTGGGGTTTCAAATATTTGGCCATCATCAACAGACGATACCCCCTCTTCAATGTCGCGCAGTGAGAGGCCAGAGGCAATGCAAGGAAATGGATCAAGCAGATCCTCGGAGTGACCAAGGTTGTGGTCAAATGTTTCCTGTGACTCCTGACCGGGTGATGTACTAGGAAAAGGTTGAGAATAGGATGACCCAGCGTTATCTGTATGGACAGTAGACTGTTTTGTCATGGATGATTGGGTGCTGCTAGAACATTTCGTTGAGCCCTTATCAGCCATCCAAGGCAGTATCTGCTCTTGTTCTTCTGACTTTCCAGATCTGTTTTTGTTCCATACTGGGAAATTTCGCCAGGAACCTAGATGCATCAACCTTCTTCGGTCTCCCAGACTCTGTGCCTAGTTGGGCACTAACGACCCCAAGTCCACGTCCCTTTCCATTCACAACAGCCTTTTTAGGAATTTTGGATTTTTCTGTCATAGTTGCAGATGTTCAGATGCAGATATTGGGGAACAAGAAGCAGTTAATGCTTTGTGGAAGGTAGCACTACAACCTAGTACTGCTTTGTGTTTTACCAACAGCACCGCAGCAGCACAAAAAGATTGCCCTGAGGTTTAAGGTGAGATTACGCACCCCAGTAACCACACAAGACAGTGGTGCAGGCTATGTGTCAGTTGTGCAGTACCGTGCCTGCGTCCTGTTCGCTGTAAACACAGCACCGCAACAGCACAAAAAAATTGCCCTGAGGCTTAAATGAGACCCCAAAAATAGCTGGGAAAACTGTCACTACACAGTCCCTGACCTTATACTTTCATCTCTGAAAAGAGCTTTTGGGTTTTACAGAGGATTTCTGAATGATTTGCACAAAAAAAACACAACTCTCCCTAGTAGCTGCTCATACTCTCCCTACACTAGCTGGGTTCTGCATGCAATGTGCAGAAAATGTCGGCCGCAGGGCTTACATAGAGCCAGGCTATGATTACTCATAGGCTATGGCACTGGGCAGCCAGCCAATCATAGTAATGCTGCCCACAACCAAAGAAGGCTGCGGCATTACTGTGATTGGCAACTGCTTGGCGGGAGATCTGAGTAGTGCGAGGCGAGTAGTAAAAATACTCGCTATGTTTCGAGTACCGCATCACTCACCGAGTACCGAATACCCATAATTATGCTCGCTCATCCCTAATAAAAGGCTGTCACAGAGTCAGTTTTGATTGATGGACGTCTGGTTATTAGAAACTCTCCCCCTAATTGATACCATGAAGGTCCTGCGGTGCTTTGCTGAGCTCTGCTCTTTAAAACTCCAATGATGGACTGAATAGACAGACTATGGAGCTTGTCCCATTTCTTTGTTTTAACAAGGAATTGCATCACCTTTTTTTAACTATCTAGGGCAGGAATCTTGTAACCATCATGCTATTATATGTTGCTGGTTACAGTTTACTACAGTATAACAAAAATTTGCTTTGTATGTAGGAGATCAATGGGACCGTAGTCGCGGAGTTTATTCTTTTAGGATTTCAAAACAGACAAAATTTACAAATTTCATTGTTCTGTTTTCTCCTGGTGATTTTTTGTGGGACAATATACGGAAATCTCCTGATCATCACCCTGGTGTCCACCACAAAAAAACTCCACACTCCAATGTACTTCTTCATCTCACAACTGTCCATCAGTGACATTCTGGTGATTACAAATATTGTCCCTATTTTACTCCAAATTCTACTCAATAATGGAGGATCCATATCTTTTATTCACTGCATCACCCAGTTGTATTTTTTAAGTGCCCTGGAAGTGCTTGAATGTTTCCTTCTAGCAGTGATGTCTTATGACCGATATGTGGCCATCTGTAATCCTCTCCGTTACTCCACCATCATGACTATAGCACATTGTGTCACATTATCAATTACTTGTTGGACGTCTGGATTTTCTCTTGGTCTTATTTTCGTTATAAAAATGTCAAAAATAAACTTTTGTGGTCCAAATATCATTGACCATTTATTCTGTGACTCTCTTCCCTTACTAGAACTTTCCTGCTCTGACACCTTCATTGTTCACTTGGAGATTTATGTTATGGGCATTCCGATCTTAATGATTCCAACTATTATCATCGTATTGTCTTACAGTTTTATTATGACAGCAGTCTTGAAGATTAAATCTAGTGTTAGTAGACAGAAAGTCTTCTCCACCTGTAGCTCCCACCTCATTGTGGTCTCCATATTCTACTGGACCATGTTTGGTGTTTATGTTTTCCCAACAAAAGGCCGAACGCTCACGATGAGTAAGATTCTATCACTGTTATATACCGTGTTTACTCCTTTTATCAATCCCATTGTGTACAGTCTGAGAAACCAAAACATTAGGAAAGCTATTCTTAAGCATGCAACCTGGTAAATTACCAACTAAAGATTTATAACCCCTTCACCACATGCGCCATACTAGTACTGTGCATGTCTTGTCTCCCCCTTTGATATGGGCTCCGGTGCAGAGCCCACATCTTTCCCAGCACATGTCAGCTGTTTTGAACAGCTGACATGTGCCTGGAACAGCTGCGGGTGGAATCTCAATCCACCCATGGCCATTAACTCATTAAATGCAGCTGTCAAACATTGACAGTGGCATATAACATGCGCTCTCGGCGATCACGGCAGAAATCCACCCATCAGTGACCCCCTTCACATGATCACGGATCACCAATGGGTTGGGATGACAACTTGAGGTCTCTTGCAGACCTCTTTGGTTGTTAATGCCGGATTGCTATGAGCGCTGCTTGGTGGTCGGCACTCATAGAAAGTCAGCATTTCTGCTGCATACAGGAGATCTGATCATCACCCTTTATGTAGCAGGGACAATCGCGTTATGGCAGCATCTAGTCTCCCATGGAAACTATTGAAGCATGCCAAAAGTTAAAAAATAAGTTTTTAAAAATAATAAAAAAATATAAAAGTTCAAATCACCCTCCTTTTGCTCTATTCAAAATAAACAATAAGGCTATGTTCACATTTGCGGTTGAGTCCGCAGTGTATCATCCACATTCCCAATCGCATGCAAAAACACATGCAAACGTATGTTTACACAGCGTTTTTTAACGGCATCATCTTACGCATTGCGTCAAAAATGCTGCATTTTTATGTGCATGTGTTAGACATTTCCAATTTTTTCCAGTAGCTTTTCCTTGACATCAGACACCCAATTTGCGTGCCTCATGGGATTTCTATATATATGCACACACTGCACTAAGGAAATCCTCATTTTTGACTGCTGTATCCACCTGCAAGATGGATCTTGACATGGACAGCTTCCTAGAAGATCTGAATGCACAATTGAAGTTGGCTGCTGCCTTTGCTTTTGCTTGAAAAGAACACAAAAGCAAAGAAAGATTGAGAAAATGCCGTCGTCGCTATTGGCAACACCCCATCCTTGAACTCTGAGAGAGCCATGGAGCATACCACTCATTCTACACTGAGCTGCAGCAAAACCCGGAGAAGTTTTTTGACTACACGAGGATGTCGCAACAGAGCTTCCATGAGTTGCTGCTATGTGTCCAAGGATCCATCGCCAGGCAGGACACAAAGGTTCGGTGAGCTATTCCTGCTGAGGAACGTCTCTTGGTCACCCTGATGTACGTAGTGATGAACCCTAACCCTACCCTATTCCTATCCCTAACCCTATCCCTAAGCAGTGTATTGATTTTTTGTTTTTCATTTTCTTTTCTGCAGATTCCTGGCTACCGGAGAGACATTGTCCTTGTTACATTTCCAATTCCGGATTGGGGTATCTACCCTTTCTGGGATTATTGTAGACACTTGTTGTTCTTTAGTTGGCATTCTGCAGCAAGAAATCCTCCCAAAACCCACAAGTAAATTCTGAATGAAAATGCTTCCAAATTCCAGAAAATGTGCAATTTTCCTAATTGTGTGGGGGCTGTGGATGGCAAACGCATTAGGATTATAATACCAGCTGGAAGTGGAACAGAGTACTTCAATTATAAAAAATATTTTTCCACAGTTCTAATGGCTTTTGCGGATGCCAATTGTAAATTTGTTGCCGTGGATATTGGCTCTTTCCGATGAGGCAAAAACTCTCAGACGTTCAAAAATTCAGACATGGGCCAACGTCTGTATGGGAATGATTTTAATTTTCTGCCGCCACGATGTCTGCCCAACACTGACGGACTTCCAATGCTTTTTGTTGTTGGTGGTGATAAGACCTTCCAAATGTGTGCCAACTAGTGATGAGCGAACATGCTTGCCACTACTTGTTACTCGCCCGAGTATCACGGTACTCGATGTACTCGGCGAGAACTTGGGTCTCCTAGCATAATTTTTGGCAGACGTTAGAGACCCAATCACGCCTCAGAGATTGCCTGCCAGGCAAAAAGTATGACAAACGTGCAAAAATACTCTGCTGTAAAAAATATATATAACAGTAGACAGCAAGTGCTAGTAAAAATAATAAAAACAGGGTATTTAGTTGATACCTTTTTTGCAAAAAATGTATACTAAGCCACTTCACCAACGTCACGGTATACCCATCTCAGAGCAGTCCTATCTAATATATTTAAAACCTGATCATGTGAACAATACCTATATGAGCAGGATTCAGAAAGGCGCTTCCTGATGTGGGCATGCTTTGCAAGATGGCTCTTTTTGTGCATGTCACACAAGAGAGGGGCGGGAATCACCCAAACCTTGCATAAAACACATGTGACATGCACAAAAGTGAACAGGTCGGCTGGACAGTGTCCTGTTGTGAGTTCATTTTCTGGTCTACCAGTTGTGAGTTCTCCTTCCAGGCTCCCTCTGGTGGTAACAGGAGGTAGTGCTGATATAGTAGGAGAAGTCTAGTGACTTCAGGGTTAATTTTGTTATCAGAAGTGTCTTTCCTTTCCTGTCCTTTCTAGAAAGTTTGGGCCCCATCGTTTGCTCAGCCTATTTTCCTGCCTATGTTTGTGTTTTCATCTTGTTTCACCGTCAATACATGTGCGGGGGCTGTCTATTCCTTTGGGGTCTGCTCTGGGGCAGTTAGTTTTCCCCTTTTCTTACTTTAGGCTTATGTAGTCCTCCGGCCGTGACGAGGCATCTAGGTTCATCGTAGGAACGCTCCACGGCTGCTGCTAGTTGTGTGGTTAGGATCAGGTGTTGTGAGTTTATTTTCCCCTTAGTCACTGAGGTCTGGTGAACTCCCTATTCTGGTAAAGGAAGGTAATGAGCCTGATTATCAGGCACCTGAGTCTAATGATGATGACTGGCTGAGTGGAGTCACGGACTGGATATAAGTCTGCCGACGCCCTTCTGCCCTGCGGGTGAGTTCTCTGTGGACTTCTAGGAAACCAGTCTGATTCCTGCCCCTCTAAAGCTAAGTTTTCTGCTTTGCCTTTTAGCATTTGTGTTTTGTTTTTGTTTGCCTTGCTTTTCTGGATTCTGCCATTCCCTGCTGGGGTGAGCTGAATCTCCTTTTGCCGGTTGCTCTGTCTTCAGAATATTCCTGAGTACTGACATAGCTTTTTGAAGCCTAGCGTCTTCAGGGCCTTTTTCACTGTCAGTCTGTTGGCTCTTATTTTCATAGGGTTTTTCACGGATTGCAGACAGCAGCCTTCCTGTCCTTTCCTACCTAGTTAGCTTGGGCCCCGTCTTTCCTCAGTCTATCTTTCTGTCTGTGTTGTGTTCTTTCTTCTTGCTTCACCGTCATTATATGTGGGGGGCTGCCTTTTGCTTTGGGGTCTGCTCTGGGGCAGTTTAGATTTCCCTTTCTGTCTTTAGGCTATTTAATTCTCCGGCTGTGATCGAGGGATCTAGGGCATCGTAGGAACCCCCCACGGCTACTGCTAGTTGTGTTGATAGGTTCAGGGGTCTGCAATCCGATAGCTGCCAACCTCTCTGGTTTTCTGGACTTAGCTAGCATTTCTGTTTTTGCCTCCTACGGTGACTCAATCATAACATCAGGGATCTGCAATCTGCATAGTTACCAACCTCTCTGGTTTTTCTGGGGCTTGGCTTGTTTAGGTTTTCACTCCTCGGTGACCCAATCATAACAGCGTCCACACCACCCAAAGACCAAAACACAAAGAAAAAACACAATATGACAAACGTGCAAAAATACTCTGCTGTAAAAATATATATAGCAGTAGACAGAAAGTGCTACTAAAAAAAAGCAAGCTTTCTTTTTTTGGTCTGGCTGTCAATGTAGTTAAATACAGCAGTATTTAGCCCCCCCCCCAAAATTCAGGCCACACATTTGTCATATTGGTATATCCATGGCAGCTCATATCTGTGTGTGCGCAAAGATTTGCCAGTACAACGGCAGTTTTCTTTTTTTGTCCTTGGTGAAACTTTACTTATATACAGCACAAGTTAGCCTAAAAATAAAAAAAAAAGGGCACATATTTGTCGCAGTGGTATCTCCATGGTAGCTCATATCTGTGTTTGCTCAAAGTTTGGCCAGTTTACAGCATTTTTCTTTTTTTCCAGATGAAACTGTACTTATATACAGCACTATTGAGCCATAAAATGAAAAGAAACAAAAAAACACATTTGTTGTAGTGGTATCTCCGTGCCAGCTCATATCTCTGTTCAAAGTTTTGCCAGTTTACGGCAGGATTTTTTTTGTCCTGGGTGTCACAGTACTTATATACAGCACTATGTTGCATTATTTTAAAAAAACAGGCCACATTTTACAATGGGGTCTATCTGTGACACGCCTCATACATCCGTCTGCCAAAAATAGAGGCATTTTAGGCCTAACTTCCTTTTTTTGGGCAGTCTGTCACTCTCGTTATATCCAGCAGTCTTTTTTATCCAAAAATAAAAAAAAAAATATACAGTCTGCTATCTCAGGCTGAGGCCTGCTGTATCCGTGGTGGAAAAATCTTTGCTTCGAAGGCATACTGATCACATATAATTTTTCTCTAAATAAATCTGTTAAGGGTTAATACTAAAATCAGAGTTGAAGTTTCGTTTTATCCATTCAATGTAAGGTTTCGTTTCTCCGTTTTTGCTGCTGTAAGATAAATTTTTATAATTGGCATGGGCTGTCATGAAACCAGATTGTTCTCATCAGGTGCAAAGATAAAGGAGGTGGGAATGTTAAACTCTGAAGAATATGCCATTATACTACTTTCTATTTGGATACGGACTTATATGTAGTTTCCGGTTTTCTTGCAATATTATTGGCTTATAAAGTGAAATGATGCTATTGGTACTTGAGAACCTTGCATAATTAAGCAAAAGATTATAAAAGATGTGACTAAAATAAAGGGGCTTAGTGATCTGCCTCGATCCTCCCGTACAGAGACCCCAGTCTCCGTGTGGTCATTTGAGTTGCTAGAAACACTGGAATAATTTGGAAATCACTGGCTCAACCGTGAAGGGTTAATTTAGCCCTCCCAAAATAGCTACCTCGACAGTGGCGCCCAACGTGGGGCCCCCGGACAGGGACGCCTCTGCCCCCGGAGGACAACAAGACAAAGGACCCTCGGAGCGGACACAGGTGCTGGAAAATTGGGACTGATCACCCCCCACGACTACGGTAAGTTGGCAGTTATACTGTCCAGACTGACCGTTGGTGTGGTTTTCCTGTGCTTGTTGCTGCAAAGAGGATCTGAGGTTTGTCCCCTGGTGGGGTGATTCATGGGTGGAATCATATAGAGGTGCAGTCCCGTTGGGGGCCCAGTGCTCGAACCGTACCTCATAAGGGACGGACACCCCGGATTGACCAGTGATTGTGGCTCTCTTTATAGTCAAAATATCCTGAATTCCCGATCATTATTAGTATTGGGCGTGGTGAGTGATCGAAGATGGGTAGGATACGTAACTCAGGTATATATAGAAAGATATATATAACCAGAGGTGTCCGGAGGGATAGTCTGAGACGCCCTCCTCCTTTCACTGAGTACTGCGAATTTTGGGCTTCTCAGAGGGGGTTGACCCTGTGGAACAAACGGAGATGGCTGCTCCAATATTGTGCACAATTTGTCAGGGTATTTAGCTCTAAAGGAGAGAATTATGTTTTTGTGGAAGAAAAAGAAAAGTTTGGAATTGTGTGAAGGATCAGATACTGTTAGTCTTATGATTCAAAGACGAGGAAAGAAATCTGTCAGGAATGCAGGAAAAATATTTTCGATTCTGGGATTTCCTAAGGGCGGGAGGTTGTAGCCTACGCTATGGGATGAAGGAGTTAAAAGGTTGACTGATGATGGATTACTTAAAGGCGCTGAGGAATTCCGTGGCTTGGCACATGAATTGTATAATGAAGGTTATGTGGAAACTGAACAGCAAGTGAATTCTGATTGTTTCTGTTACTGCTATGTTGAAGAATGAAAAATTGTCTATTATTATGGCAAAGACGGGATGTATTGTGGTTCAAGAAAGTGACTGTGCTGTGAGGAAGTGATTGATATTAATGTGTTAGGGAAATAGTTAAAAGTGATGATTTGAAAGAAGAGGTCTCCCTGCTAGATGACAATTGTACAAGGAGACCGAGAGTCGCAGCCCCCACCGCAGCTACGAGCACACAGTGTGCCCTTCACCCCACACCATATCCCCCGTCGCCCCCACCGCAGCTGCGAGTACACAGCCAGTCTCTTATCAGTATCACTGGAGCACACAGCAAACTCTGCCCCCCCTCGACTTCAGCTAGTGGGAATCTTGCTCCTCAGCCCCTCCCTGCTAATTCTCATTACTGCTCAGTTCGTGATCTCTCTCATATGCCCTGTAAATTTACTAGGGGCAGATTTATTATCACAGTTCCGCTCCTGAATACAATTCCAAGATGATGGTCAGATGGTTTTTTTTTGTTATATATTCCCTATGTAGATGAAGACAGTGAAGATAAATCTGTATTTTGCATGCCCTTCTTACAGTTATGATGGCCCTGATAGGCCCAGGTCCACCCCCAATATTGCCTGAGGATCAATGACTCACCCCATACCTCTCAGAGATACTAAAATCTGGTCAAAAGGGCGGAATGATATAGGGAAAATGCCAGTAGAACCAGTAATTGTTTCTCAAACCTGGTGCCTAATCCTCATACTCTTTTGTCCCAAATACCCCAGGATGCTGCTTGGTTTACAGTTATTGATCTTACCAATGCCTTCTTTAGCATTCCGTTATACCCAGACTGCCAGTTTCTATTTGCATTCACTTAGCAGGGACGACAGTTAATATGGACAGTTATGCCACAAGGGGCACAAAACAGTCCCAACCAGTTTGCAAAAAATATGAGCGAGTGTCTTTTGCCATTTCTGCCATTGTTAGCCTCCTTAAAGTATCTGTCAGCACTGAACCGTCGGGTTTCGGCCTCGAGACTTCAGTTCTGCCTTGGTCAAGTGATATTCTTGGGTCACTGTCTCCTTCAGGGTGCCAGAAACCTCGAAGAAGGAAGAATAACAGCTGTCAGCTCCCTTCCTTTCCCAAAAGATGAAACTGAACTCCAGCGTTTTCTTGGACTATGCACTTATTTTTGTCAGTGGATACCGGATGCATCCCGCATAATGCAACCCCTTTACAATGACTTGAAAGACGGCATAATGAACTATAAGGAAAGATGGCAGTGATGACGATTACCTCCAACATGATTGTTCCCAACTTCTGACTGAAGAAACAGTTACTCCACCAAATGTCAGTGAGAATTCACTCCCAAATCCCGATCTGGTGTTATACATGGATGGTTCAAGATATGCTGACGAGTTTGGTAGATTCCACACGGGATACGCTGTTACCACAGAGGACACTGTAGTGCACGCAGCTGCGCTCCCGCCCTCACAGTCAGCACGAGAAGCAGAACTCCAGGCTCTGTCTACTGCAAGTACTTTGGCCAAGAACAGACGGGCTAATATATACACGGACTCACGGTATGCATTTGGTATTGCTCACGATTTTGGGGCTCTATGGGCCAATCGAGGGTTTATTACTACTGCCAGAACCCCAGTGAAAAATGCTGAAGCTGTTAAAACCCTCATGGACTCGATCAAATTACCTACTCAGGTGGCTATTATCAAAGTTAAGGCGCACGGTCCTAGGAACAGTCCACAGACTGTTGGCAACACATTTGCGGATATGCAAGCAAAAGCCGCCGCTCTCTTAAGCGTTGAACCAACCATACCAACTATGGTGACCACACGCTCTCAGCGTAAACAGTTACAAGAAGCATTGACCCTACAAGAACCTGATGATCTACAACAGACTGAAGTTTTCTGTTGGACCCCGCGAGACCGCTTAATGACAATGCAGAGAATGTCTCCAAAGGAAGAGATGAAGCAATGGAAGACTGATGGGGCACAAATGGATAATGGTCTCTGGAAAAAGGACCAACTCGTATGTCTCCCTAAGCGGATGTACCCTGCTATTGCCACATGGGCACATGGGCCTACACATCAAGGAAAAAATCAGGCCCTCGCACTGGTGCAAAAATTCTACTGGGCCCCGGTTCTCCAGTTGGAAGCATTCCCTGTTACCAACATTACTGCAAAAGCTACGGCGAAGAAACTGGTGATGGAAGTTATATGCAGATATGGGGTTCCAGAAGTTGTTGAAAGTGATCAAGGTCCGTCCTTTTCTTCTCATGTGTACTAAGAAGTTCTGACAATGCTTGGATCCACTGTAGCCCTACATACTCCGTATCACCCACAATCCAGTGGGGAAGTTGAGAGGCTGAACGGCACACTGAAGGCACAATTGACCAAAATGATGCAGGAGACTACGGCTCCATGGCCAGAGCTCCTACCCACTGTACTATACCACATCCGTACTACCCCTATTACAAAACATGGCTTGTCCCCATATGAGATATTGTTTGGTACTAGGCCCCAGTTGCAAATTTTCAGCCTCAGCAGTTATCAGAAGAGACTGACCGTGCTGTTCAATACGTTATTCTGCTTAGTAAAAATATTGCTAACACCTATGTTCTAGTTTTCTTTTCTTTTCCAGATTCAGCAGAAACCGGCACCTGTCATAACCTGAAGCCTGGTGATTTGGTAGTTGTGAAGAAGCATGTCAGGAAGCATGGACTAGAACCCTTGTATGACGGTCCCTATCAAGTCCTCCTCATCACCCAACAAGCCAATAGAAATTCTGCACTAAGACAGCTAATGATGATACCAAAGGTGTCGTTGCCCCTGCTCTTCTCTGCACCGATCTCAAAAGGCTACTTGATGAAGATGTTGAAGCCAAGCACATGCCTACCTACAAAAGTTCCCTACCACCGTCTTCAAAAATTGTTATTCGTGAACTGCAGTATACAGGGGGGATGGGTGCGCCGCGACAGCCATGACTGGTAACACGGCATCAGTCATGTGAAGACCAGTACCCCTCAAGCTGTTAGCTTGGGAGAGCACCTCTGATGCTGCATATGTGTTAAAAAAAATTTATCTAGGGGGGAATGTTAAGGGTTAATACTAAAATCAGAGTTGAAGTTTCGTTTTATCCATTCAATGTAAGGTTTGATTTCTCCGTTTTTGCTGCTGTAAGATAAATTTTTATAATTGGCATGGGCTGTCATGAAACCAGATTGTTCTCATCAGGTGCAAAGATAAAGGAGGTGGGAATGTTAAACTCTGAAGAATATGCCATTATACTACTTTCCATTTGGATACGGACTTATATGTAGTTTCCGGTTTTCTTGCAATATTATTGGCTTATAAAGTGAAATGATGCTATTGGTACTTGAGAACCTTGCATAATTAAGCAAAAGATTATAAAAGATGTGACTAAAATAAAGGGGCTTAGTGATCTGCCTCGATCCTCCCGTACAGAGACCCCAGTCTCCGTGTGGTCATTTGAGTTGCTAGCAACACTGGAATAATTTGGAAATCACTGGCTCAACCGTGAAGGGTTAATTTAGCCCTCCCAAAATAGCTACCTTGACAAATCCATTTGTATTGAGCTTTTCAAATATTTCAGTAGTCCATTTAGCCCCTTCATGACCCAGCCTATTTTGACCTTAATGACCTGGCCATTTTTTGCAATTCTGACCAGTGTCCCTTTATGACAAATGTAGACAAAACTGAACTCATTATCTTTCCTCCATCTCACTTATCTTCCCTACCCGATCTATCTATCATAGTAAATGGCATCATGCTCTCTCCCGCACCTGAAATCTGCTGCCAAGGAGTAACTCTCGACTCAACCCTGTCCTTCAAACCATACGTCCAAACTCTTGCCACCTCCTGTCGCCTCCAACTCAAAAATATTTCCAGAATCCGTCCCTTTCTCAGCCCTCAATCTACTAAAACTCTTGTACATGCCCTCATCATCTCCCACCTTGACTACTGCAACACTCTCCTCTGTGGCCTCCCTGCTAACTCTTGCACCACTCCAGTCTGTCCTCATTTCTGCTGCCTGACTAATCCACCTCTCTCCTCGCTACTCTCCTGTCTCTCCCCTTTGGAAATCCCTCCATTGGTTCCCAATTCCCCAGCGAATCCTGTTCAAAATACTAACACTGACCTAGAAAGCCATCCACAACCTTTCCCCTCCCTATGTCTCTGAACTAATCTCCCAATATATTCCCTCACGTAATCTTCGATCCTCCCAAGACCTCCTACTCTCCTCCACACTTATTCATTCCTCACACAACAGCCTCCAAGATTTCTCCCGAATATTCCCTATCCTCTGGAATTCCGAGCCTCAACACGTCCGATTATCCACCACCCTCGGATCCTTCAAACGGAACCTGAAAACCCATCTTTTCAGGAAAGCTTACAGCCTGCATTAACCATTCTGCCACCTCACCACCTCCCGAGCTGCCGCCTCATCACCACCAGAGCTGCTGCACCCCCGACCTTCTGTCTCTACCCCACTATCCCGTAGAATGTAAGTCCGCAAGGACAGGGTCCTCTCCCCTCTGTACCAGTCTGTCATTGTAAATTTGTTTACGGCTAATGATATCTATAACTTTGTATGTAACCCCCCTTCTCATGTACAGCACCATGGAATTAATGGCGCTATATATATAAATAAATAATAATAATAATAATAATGAGGTAATAACTCTGGAACGCTTCAACAGATCCTAGCGATTCTGAGATTTTTTTTTGTAACATATTGGGTTTCATGTTAGTGGTAAATTTAGGTTAATAATTTTTGCGTTTATTTGTGAAAAAATCAGAAATTTGGCGAAAATTTTGAAAATTTCTCAATTTTCAAATTTTGAATTTTTATTCTGATAAACCAGAGAGTTATGTGACACAAAACAGTTACTAAATAACATTTCCAACATGTCTACTTTACATCAGCACAATTTTGGAAACATTTTTTTTTTGTTAGGAAGTTATAAGGGTTAAAATTGACCAGTGATTTTTCATTTTTACAACAAAATTTACAAAACTATTTTTTTAGGGACCACCTCACATTTGAAGTCACTATGAGGGGTCTATATGGCAGAAAATACCCAAAAGTGACACCATTCTAAAAACTGCACCCCTCAAGCTACCCAAGCCTACATTCAAGAAGATTATTAACCCTTCAGATGCTTCACAGAATCTAAAGCAACGTGGAAGGAAAAAATTGACATTTTAATTTTTCCAACAAAAATTTTCTTTTAACATCAATTTTTTCATTTTCACATGGGTAATAGGATAAAATGGATCCTAAAATTTTTTGGGCAATTTCTCCTGAGTAGTGTTGAGTGATACCTTCCGATATCGTGAAATATCGGATCGGATTGGATAGGACCGATACCCAAAAATTATCGGATATCGCCCCAATGCAAGTCAATGGGACACATATATCGGAATGAAAATAAACACTTTCTTTCCTTGTAGGTTAATTCTACATGAAGAAAAACAACTAATAATAATGTAGAATGTATTGGGGGAGGTGGTGGAGACATTAAAGGCATAGAGGTTTAGCCCAATAAAATGGAATAGCAGGAATAATTTTTTTTAAGACGTTCGGAGTTACAAAGATATTGACTATGTTAAGCTTTTTTTATATTTTGTCAGATATGTATGTTTCACTACTTCCATGCTCTTCACCTTCTTTTTTACTTCTCCCACACTTTCTCCTTCATGATCCTCAGCAGCAACATCTTTTTCATCAACTTCTTCTTCACCTTCTTCATCTTCTTCTTCTTCACCTTCTTCCTATTATTCTTTTTTTTACATTCTTCATATTCTTCTTATTCAACTATTACTCTTCTTCATATTCTACTTCTTCATCTTCTTCCTATTCTTCTTCTTCATCATATTCTTATTTGTGACAGGCATTCCTGTAGTTGTTATCTATAAAAGTTTGAAGATTACACCAGCCGTTCTGCCTGTCACAAAAGATTTACAAAAGGACTTGCCCGTGTTCAGTTTGGCCTGCAGCAGCAGGCATTTTCCAGGGGCACCACGAGGAGGAACGGACTCACCCCCATACACTGCTTAGTCTTCTTCTGCTTATAATTTAGATAATCACTTTTGCTCTGATTTTTAGTCTTATGCTTAATGTTCTTCTGCTTTTTGTTCTTCTGCTTTTTGTTCTTCTAATTCTTGGTCTTCTGTCTCTTGTTGTTCTGTATCTTGGTGGTTGTCTTCATGTTCTTTGTCTTCTTGGTCATCTTCTTCAGGGTCATCTTTTTGGTCTTCTTTGGGGTGGTCTTTAGGGTCGTCGTCAGGGAGATCCAGAGTGATTACCAAAAACCATTTCAAAAAGTTTGAACTTGGAAATGTAGCAGAAGGTACAAAAAGGCTGAGGAACTGCTGAGAACCAGCTGACGGTACTGGAACCCGGATGGGTAGCAGAAGGAACAAGAGCCAATGGCACTACCGAGGACTAGCTGATGGTACTGAAACCCGGTGACTAAGCAGGAGGTACCTGTGCTAGAAAGCACTACCAAGGACCACCACACGTTGCTGGAACTCGGATACCGAGAAGGAGGCACCTAAGCCAAAGGCACTGCCGAGAACCAGCTGACGGTGCTGGAACCCGGATGGGTAGCAGAAGGTATCCATGAAAAACAAAGTTGCAAGGCCGCGTGCCGGCCGCAGTTACCGAAACCCACAGTCCTACAGGGGGTGCTTGTTCTATTGGCACTACGGAACCAGCCTTTATTGTCAGAACCCGCAGCCCACAAAGGAAGGCACTGTACCTTTGCAGGCACCATAGAGTCGGCTAACTCGACTGCAATACAACAGGACAACGTATTGGTGACAAAGTGACGTTGACACTTCCCGGAAACAGCTGGCGTGCTGGAACCAGGCTGGCCAGGAGGGACTACCTGTGCCAAAGACACTTCTGAGCAGCAACTGGCGGTGTTGGAGCCCAGGGATTACAGTTCAAACAGAGTGGAGGAAGAGTCCTAATTGCAGCAAGTTTAAAATCTTTAGTTGTGTGAGTGTGGACAGAGCAGGAGACATTGCCGTACACACAGCTGGGCATCAGCTGACATTACTGAACCCCAATAACACTGGAGCATATGTTGACTGTGCAGACGGCACTTCTGAGCAGCAACTGGCGGTGTTGGAGCCCAGGGATTACAGTTCAAACAGAGTGCAGGAAGAGTCCTAATTGAAGCAAGTTTAAAATCTTTAGTTGGGTGTTATAAGCTCATTTTCTCCTTCACCTTTGATGTCCGATGAACTCCCTCTGCTGGTGAAAGGAGGTAGTGAAATTGATTTGGATGGGAAAAACCTGTCATCTGAACAGGTGGAGTGTGATTGGACATCCGGAATCTCTGAGTGGATATAAGGCTGCCGACGCCCTACTAGGTTGCTGGTGATCCTCTCTGCTCTGAGCTCTGGCCTCCAGTTTAGTCCTGTCTACTAAAGTTTTTGCTCTGCTATTTTTCCATGAGATTTTGTCTGGTTAGAATCATAGAATCGTAGAGTTGGAAGGGACCTCCTGGGCCATCTGGTCCAACCCCCTGCTCAAAGCAGGATTCGCTAAATCTTCCCAGTCAGATGTCTGTCCAGCCTCTGTTTGAAGACTTCCATTGAAGGAGAACTCACCACTTATCGTGGCAGCCTGTTCCACTCATTGATCACTCTAACTGTCAAAAAGTTTTTTCTAATATCTAATCTGTGTCTCCTCCCATTCAGTTTCATCCCATTGCTTCTAGTCTTTCCTTGTGCAAATGAGAATAAAGTTGATCCTTCTACAATGTGACAGCCCTTTAGATATTTGTAGACAGCTATTAAGTCTCCTCTCAGTCTTCTCTTTTGCAAACTAAACATTCCCAAATCCTGCAACCTTTCCTCATAAGACAGGGTTTGCAGACCGGTCACCATTCTGGTCGCTCTTTTCTGAACTTGCTCCAGTTTGTTGATGTCTTTTTTAAAATGTGGTGCCCAAAACTGGACACAATATTCCAGATGAGGTCTGACCAAAGAGGAGTAGAGGGAAATAATGACTTCACGTGATCTAGACTGTATGCTTCTGTTAATACATCCTAGAATTGCATTTGCCTTTTTTGCTGCTGCATCACACTGTTGACTCATATTCAGTCTGTGATCTATTAGTATACCCAAGTCTTTTTCACATGTGCTGTCACTTAGCCCTATTCCTCCCATTCTATATATGCTTTTTTCATTTTTATTGCCCAGATGTAGTATTTTGCATTTTTCCCTGTTAAAAACTATTCTGTTAGTTGCTGCCCACTTCTCCAGTTTATTTATATCTTTTTGAATCCTCTCTCTCTCTTCTCTAGTAATAGCTATCCCTCCTAGCTTTGTGTCATCAGCAAATTTAATCAGTTTACCCTCAATTCCTTCATCTAAATCGTTGATAAAGATGTTGAACAATACAGGGCCCAGGACAGAGCCCTGTGGTACCCCACTTGAGACATTCTTCCAACTGGATGTGCAGCCATTTACGACCACTCTTTGGGTCCGATCACTAAGCCAGTTATGAATCCACCTAACAGTTGCCTTGTCCATTCCATACTTAGTCATTTTTTCAATAAGGATTGTATGAGAGACTTTGTCAAATGCTTTGCTGAAGTCAAGATATACTATATCTACAGCATTTCCTTGATCCACCCAATCAGTGATACCATCATAGAAGGAAATTAAGTTAGTCTGACATGACTTATTAGTTGCAAACCCATGCTGACTCTGTTTAATCACTTCATTCTTATCCAGGTACTGACATACATGTTGTTTAATAATTTGTTCAAAGATTTTTCCTGGTATAGAAGTCAGACTCACCGGCCTATAGTTGCCTGGGTCCACCTTCTTCCCCTTTTTGAAGATAGGAACAACATTTGCTCTTCTCCAGTCTTCTGGCACTTCTCCTGTTCTCCAAGAATTTTCAAAGATTATGGAGAGGGGTTCAAAAATTTCTTCTGCTATCTCCTTCAGTACTCTGGGGTGTAATTCATCTGGACCTGGAGACTTGAATTCATTTAGGTTAGCTAAGTGTTTCCTCACTATCTTTCTGTTTATACATATCCTGGATTCTTCTATTCCCTTAATATGACAGTGAATAACAGTTGATGTTACATTTCCTTTCTGAGAGAAAACAGATGCAAAATAGGAATTTAAAAGTTCAGCCTTCTCAACATCCTGTCTTACCATTTCATCATTTTCATCCTGTAAAAATCCTATAGCATCTTTGACTTTTCTTTTACTTTTGACATATCCCCAAAATCCTTTAATATTGATTTTGACATCTCTTGCAAGCCTCAATTCATTTTCAGCTTTAGCTAATCTGATTTGTGCCCTGCAGGTTCTGCAGACAGCATTATATTCTTCTTTAGATATGCCTCCCTCTTTCCATTTTATAAACATTTTTTTCTTCCTTTTTAGCATGTGCTTAAGTTCTGTGTTCATCCATCCTGGTTTCCTTAAATGCTTCCTATTCTTCCCTCTTTTCGGAATTGTTAACAACTGTGCTTTGAGAATTTCATTTTTCAAGATTTCCCATCCTTCCTGGACATTTTTGTCTTTAAGGATATCCAGCCATTGGATCCCTCCAATTCTCTTTCTGAATCCCTTAAAATCTGCCTTTCTGAAATCTAACCTTGACGTCTGAGTCTTCACAGGTCTTCCGCCTCTAGTTATCCAAAATTCTAAAATAGCATGGTCGCTACCTCCTAGGGTCCCAGCCACTTTTACCTCCTCAACCATTTCCTCCCTGTTTATAAGGATTAGATCCAAGGTAGCAGTTCCCCTTGTTTTCTCCCCTACCTTTTGGAAGATAAAGTTGTCAGCAAGAGAGGATAAGAATTTCCTTGACCTCTTAGTTTTGCCTGAGAGAGATTCCCAACAAATGTCTGGATAGTTGAAATCTCCCATGACAACTATGTCATATTTTTTGGAGAACTTGGCCATTTGATGCATAAAGAGTTCATCCATACCTTCAGCTTGCACAGGCGGCCTGTAGTAAATGCCTACAATGGTGTCCTTTCCATTGTTCTGTCCTTGTATTCTTACCCAAACAGTTTCCACAGTACTCCCAGTCTCTGAAGCTTCTATCTCTGTGCAGATATACGCGTTTCTAACATACAATGCGACACCCCCTCCTCGTTTATCAAGTCTGTTTCTTGCAAATAAGTTGTATCCTTCTAGTCTTGTATTCCAATCATGTGTATCGTCCCACCAAGTTTCAGTGATTCCAATGACATCATATTTCTTTTCCTGTGTTAGTAGTTCCAATTCTCCTTGTTTGTTGCCCATGCTTTGTGCATTAGTATAGAAACATTTTAGTTTGTGATTGGTTTCTCTTTCTCCAATATTTTTATTATTTAGATTCTTTCGTCTTTGTTCTTCCTTTCCACTTCTAATAGCAGAGTTCTCAATAGCATTTGTCAGGTGTATGGATTTTTCTGGTCTTTTGCTTCCCTTCCCATGTTGTTCTAGTTTAAAGCTCTCCTTACAAGTGTAGCAAGGCGACTTCCAAATACATGCTTTCCAGTCTTCGTAAGGTGCACCCCATCTCTAGCAAGTAGTCCATCGTATAAGTAGTTCACTCCGTGATCCAGAAATCCAAATCGTTGCTGACGGCACCACCGACGTAGCCAGTTGTTCACCTGCAGAATCTTATTCCACCTCCTTGTTCCATGGCCATCCACTGGGAGGATGGAAGAGAAGACCACCTGCTCTCCCAGTTCTTTCACTTTCTTGCCTAAGTCTTCAAAGTCTCTGCAGATGGTTTCCAGGTCGTTTCTTGCGGTGTCATTTGTCCCCACATGTAGTAGGAATGGGTAGTCATCTGTAGGTCTGAAGAGTCCTGATATCCTGTCAGACACATCTTTAATTTTTGCACCTGGAAGACAGCACATTTCTCTTGAAGTTATATCCGGTCTGCAGATAGCGGCCTCTGTTCCTCTCAACAGGGAATCCCCCATGACCACCACTCTCCGTTTCTTCTTCACAACATTTTTCTTTCTCCATCCAGGAGGACTCTGAAGGCGTACAAGGTTGCTGTTTGTTGGCAAAGTCTCATCCTGATGTATTTCTTCATCGTTTTCCTGCATGAGAGCCTGGTACTGGTTTCTGAGCAGTATGGGTGCTGACTGCCTCCTGATCCTCCTGCTTCTCTGGGTCACATGTCTCCATTCCTCTGTTTCTTCAGGTGCACTTCGAATTTCTTCTCTTTCTGTAACATGAAAAGATAATTCTGCTCTGTCCAAGAATGTGACGAACGGCCCACCGCCGTTCGTCCAAATACGGGGGCGACTGACGGGGGTCCCGCTGCCACCAAAACGCGACGGAGAGCGGACCCTGTGTCACCACTATGTCACAGTCCCACCACTGACATGGGTGTATCAGCGGACGGAGGGACGAGACACAATGCCAGCACACGGCTATCACAGGCACAGTTGGGGCTTATCTTAGTTATCCCACCACTGGCACCATGTGACAAAAATATCCAGCAAGCTAATCTCGCTCTACAATTTGCCGCAGGGGGGGTTAATTTGGATGCCCCACCACTGCTATCAATCGTCTAAGTACTGCGGGGATTTATGTATATCCCACTTTCTCAGTTCCACTTTGGAACTCGCAGCTCTCCGGCGCCCCCCTTACCCTCAGGTCAGTCAGGGAACTGCACCTAGGATAATTAGTCGCCGGACGGGCTGCCTGTTGTGAACCGGCAATCAGGCTTCTGCAGTAAGGGAATTATCAATGCTGTGGCCGCAGCCCCTTATTCAGCAATATAAGACCCTTCTAGACTGCCAGCAAGCTGCAATAGCCGTACACATCGCGCTGCCACCAGTCACGGTTACTTAATTCACAGTGTTAAATTAAGAGGGTCCGTGGCAAACCCCTTGAATTAGTAGCGATTATCTATCAAAGGCGTATAGTTCGATTCTTAGAGCATGGAGACAGATCTAAATAATTAAATCATTTATTTTCCGAAAGAGGACAGTGATTACAGATAAAAGTTGCTATAAAATTGAGACATAAAATATGTACAGTACAGGTATAAAATAAAAGTGGAGAAAACAAAGAGATTACACTCACAGTTCCATATTGTTCCTTAGGCAGACCATGCGGCTTTAAGGGGGGAGGAGCCACACATCTCCACTCATCTGGAGTTCTTGTCAGCACGGACTCTGCAGCTGTTCTGTGCTGGTTTGCCCAGGGAATGCCTTATAGGCTTTGCTTTGTGACATCACGGAGAGATGCATTCTGGGTTGATCCCACCTCTCTCTTTTGGATGTAGAATTACACTAGAAAACTTATACTAATCATAACTCCGTGGGGGCAGCCCGCACAGACACATATAGGGCATCATTGGTTGTGATTTGTTGAGTACAATGATTCAAGACCAAATATGCAGTCGTTCTGATACACCGTTTAGAAGGAACCCATATTTCAGGTTCTGTAAGTCTGAGAATTACGCCACAGGCGCCGTAAGGACGCCGGGGTCGCGCAGATCACAAAAATATGATTGTTATATCTCTGCTGGGTATGGTTTTCGTAATATGACTTATTTTTATGCTTCCCATATACCGGCATACAGCCTGTGTTTTTCCGAACAAAGGGATCCCTTCCCCCTGCTCTTCGAGAGGAAGTTGGTTTAAGGTTTCAGAGCTAGCCCAGGCATGGGGGCACTGGTCAGTGTGCGAGTGAGCCATGGGCGAAAAGAGGAGGGGGGGAAGGGGCTGCATGAGCTGACAGCCTGCATTGTATATCACACCTCCCCCCTTAAGAGGGCGCTAAGGAGGCATTACCTCTCGGTAATCGGCCATGCGCACCTCCGCGGGTTCGCCTCGGCGGGACAACCCATCGGCATTGCCGTTTTCACTGCCCTTCCTGTGTTTTACAGTAAAGTCGTACTGTTGAAGGGCAAGGCTCCAGCGGAGCAATCTTCCATTGGTTCCGGACACTGTGTGCAACCAGCTCAGAGGGTTGTGGTCAGTTACCACCGTGAAGGCGCGCCCGTACAGGTAGGGCTGCAAACGCTGCAGTGCCCACACCATGGCCAGACACTCCTTCTCGATGGTCGAGTATGCCACTTCCCTCGGCAAAAGTTTCCGGCTCAGGTACAACACGGGGTGCTCTTGGTCCCCCGAGCCGACCTGGCTAAGCACAGCACCGAGGCCAAACTCGCTGGCATCGGTCTGTACCAGAAACGGGCGACTGCTGTCGACTGCTCTCAACACTGGAGAGTTGCACAGGGCTGCTTTTAAAGCTTGGAAAGCCGCCTCACAGTCATCTGTCCAGTTGACTGTTTGGGGTAGCCTCTGCTTGGTGAGGTCAGTCAAGGGTTTGGCAAGGGCGCTATAGTCCTGTACGAACCGCCTATAGTACCCTGCAGTGCCCAAGAAGGACTTTACCTGCTTCTTGGTCCTGGGGGTGGGCCAGGACACGATTGCGTCCACTTTTTCTGGCTCCGGACTCATGGAACCCCCACCTACCCGGTGCCCCAGGTTGTGGACCTTGTGCATGCCTATCTGGCACTTCCCCGGCTTGATGGTCAGGCCTGCCTGGTGAAGACGCTTGAGCACCTCCTGGAGGTGCTGAAGGTGTTCCTCCCAGGTGGAACTGAAGACGGCAATATCGTCTAAGTACGCCACCGCGTACTCCTCCAGTCCCTGAAGCAGGTGGTTGACCATCCGCTGGAAAGTGGCAAGGGCATTCTTCATGCTGAAGGGCATGACCGTGGACTCATACAGTCCAAAGTGGGTGATAAAGGCGGATTTCTCCTGCGCCTCAGGGCTCAGGGGAATCTGCCAGTATCCCCGACTGAAATCCATGATGGATATGTAGTTGGCGTTTGTCAACCGCTCGAGCAGATCCTCGATGCGCGGCATTGGGTGGGCATCAGAGGTTGTGATGGCGTTGAGCCCCCTGTAGTCCACGCAGAACCGGGTGGTTCAATCCTTTTTAGGCACGAGGACTACAGGTGAAGCCCACGCGCTTTTTGACCGTCGAATCACCCCCAGCCTTAACATCTCATCGATCTCTTGGCGCATGACTTGATGCACTGTCTCAGAGATCCGATAAGGTGTTCGCCGTAATGGGGCGTGATTCCCGGTGTCCACCTCATGAACCGCTAACTCCGTCCTCCCCAGTTGGTTGGTGAACACGGGCCGGAAGAGTTCCAGGGTGGCCATCAACTGCAACCGCTGGGACACGGTGAGCGAACAACTTATCTCCATGTCCTCAATGGACCCATTGGCCTTGGCCTGGGCCAGCATGTCCAGGAGAGGATCTTCCTCCCCATCCTCTGGCAGATTGCAGACCGGTAGGACGCAAGCTTCATGTTCGTAGTGCGCCTTCAGCATGTTGACGTGAAAGGCCTTGCGCCTACCCCGAGCATGGTCAAGCGTGACCACATAGGTGACCGGGTTGAGCTGTTGGTGGACGACGTACGGGCCTTCCCAAGCTGCCTGAAGCTCAACCGTTGGCACAGGGACCAGCACCCACACCTTTTGACCCACCTGGTAGGTCCGCTCCCGGGCGTTCTGGTCGTACCAGCGCTTCTGGTCAGCCTGAGCCTGCGTCATGTTGTCATGCACCAACTGCGTCAAGGTCTGCATCTTGTCACGGAAGCGCATGACATAATCCACGATGGACACTTCTGTGGGGTTTGGCTCATCTTCCCAGGATTCTCTTATCAACCCAAGGGGTCCCCGGACTCGCCTGCCATAAAGGAGCTCGAAGGGGGAGAACCCGGTCGAGGCCTGCGGAACTTCTCTGTAAGCGAACAGCAGGTGTGGGTGGTACCGCTCCCAGTCGCGCCCTTGGGTCTCAACCAGTATGCGGAGCATCTGTTTGAGGGTACCATTGAAACGTTCACACAAACCTTTAGTCTGTGGGTGATACGGACTCGATACCAGCTGCGTCACCTGCATTTTCTCACAGAGAGCCTCCATTAGGCGAGACATGAATTGGGGCCCTTGATCGGTAAGCATCTCCCTGGGAAATCCTACTCTTGAAAAGATGGTCACCAGTGCGTCAGCCACCTTATCTGCCCTGGTTGAAGACAGAGCTACTGCCTCTGGGTACCGGGTAGCGTAGTCTACCACGGTGAGAATGTATCGCTTTCTGGAGCTGCTGGGGACGGACAGCGGTCCTACAATGTCCACCGCGATTCTCTGGAAAGGCTCCTCTATCACTGGCAAAGGAATAAGGGGAGCCTTAAGAGCAGGCCCCGCCTTACCCACTTTTTGACAGGTGGCGCAGGAGCGGCAGTAGTGTGTTACATCTGTCCCCATCTTGGGCCAATAGAAATGTTGAGACAGCCGTGCCTTTGTTTTGCTGATCCCCAAGTGTCCAGCGAGTGGAATCTCATGGGCAATCCGCAAAAACTCAGTTCTGAACTGATAGGGGACGACTAGCTGTCTTTCCCTCAACCACTCCTTTTTAGGATCTCCGGGTACTGTCTCCCGGTACAACCTTCCTCGTTCCCAGAACACCTTCTCCTTATCAGACTCGGAGGTGGGCGTCTTGGCGAGGCCTCTCAATTTCTCCAGGCTGGCATCTAAGTGCAGAGCAGCCTGGAACTCCATGTTGGAGGCTGCCAGAAGTGACGTCAGGGTCCCCTCTTTACTGGGACCCTCTGGAACCGGCTCTGGGTTCACCTCTGGTTCAGTCTCTCCTGTAGCAGCAGAGGGTCCAGAAGACAGTGCGTTACCTGCGATCTGGGCACTCTGACTGCGTGTGACAGCTGCTATGTATGCTGTCTCCCTAGGGATTTCTACAGACCCACCAGCCGGTGCTGCCCTGGGCTCTACCTCCCCATCCACCCCCAACACTTCAGGAGCAGTGCTACTTATGGGCCAGTTACCTTCCTCGGTGGCACTGGTCAGCTGCATGGCATTACCTTCCTCATGGTCCCCATGCACCTCCCCATTTCCTTGAGCACCGTTGCTTGCCCCTGCCAGGGGTTCCTCAGCCGTCTCACTCCGCAGAGTGACGGGGCTGAGCACTTCGGTACCTGTGGACACATCTACCGCTTCAAAGAAAGGGTTAACGGGTTCAGTCGGCACAGATACATCAACATCATCATCATCCTTCCTAGGAGAAGAATGGTTATCAGTTTGCTTTGGCACATTCACATCAGCATCAGCATCATACCTGGGGAAAGAATGGTTGTTAGTTGCATCATTACTCATCAAGGCATTAGCAGGTAACACATTCAGGTTCCCCTCATCATCATCATCATCAGGGTTAACGTTACCCTTATTATCAGTTTGGGGAAGGGTGTCAGGGACGTAGTATGCAACCATCCGCCCCAAGTCAGTCCCCAATAACACATCAGTGGGCAGGTTTTCAGACACTCCCACCTCCCTCAGCCCGCTCCCGGCACCCCAGTCAAGAAAAACTCGTGCCACTGGCAAGGCACAACGGGTGCCTCCAATCCCGGTGACAGTCAGGGTTTTCCCCTCAACAAACTCTTCAGGGGCCGCCAGTCCAGGACGGATGAGGGTTCGTTCAGCCCCGGTGTCCTCGAGGCCTGTAGCAAGACGGGCCCCCACCTGAACAGGTTGAACGTTGTCGTCAGCCCTCCCAACCACACCTCCCACCAAAAGAACAGAGGCGTTGGGCCTGGGGGCCTTGGCTGGGGGGTTCTTCGGCCTATTCAGACAGGCGTAAAAGAAGTGACCAGGCCGCTGGCAGTGGTGACACAGGCGACTGTCAGTAGCCGGCCTGCTGTTGGCAACAGGGACTGGGCCTCCGGAGGGACGGCTAGCTGGGGCACTGGGGTTGGTTGCTGGCTTACCCCCTTTCCAGCTGGTGGCGACTGGCCTCCGCGTCTTGGGCTTCCGGTTGGCCTCGTAGTTGTCGGCGATCTGCGCCGCTTTGTCCGCATTCGTTGGTTCGCGGTCCAGGATGAACTGTCGGACCTCAGCTGGGCAGAGATGCAGGAACTGGTCTTTGATCATCAGGTCCCGTAGCTGCTCAAAGGTTTCAACTGACAGTCCATGGATCCACTGGTCAAAGTGGGTCCTGAGTCCTTGCACCACATCACTGTAGCTATCATGTGGGCCACGTTGGAGGTGCCGGAACTTCTTTCGGTATACCTCAGGTGTCAGCCGGTATTTGGCGATCAGTGCCTGCTTTATGGCGTCATAGTCGTCATCGGCTTCTGGCGGAAGAGAAGCAAATGCCTCCAGGGCTTTGCCTTTTAGCCCTGGGGTCAAGTACCTTGCCCATTGGTCTCTAGGCAGCTGGTACTGTCTGCAGGCTTTCTCAAAGGCTCGCAGAAACGTGTCCAAGTCCCCGTCCTTTTCCATCACGGGAAAATGCTCTGTCCGGGGTTTAGGAGTCTGGACGCTGCTGGGCTCACTGGTTCGGGCTGTGGGGGCATTCCACCCCCGCTGGAGCATCTCCAGCTCATGGGCCCTCTGCGCCTGGCGCTCGGCTCTCTCAGCCTCTCTTTGGCGCTCAGCTCTCTCCTGAGCTTGCTGGATCAGCTGCAGACGTCCAACATGGTCTTCGGCAGGGAGTTGCTGTAGAGCCAATTGCAGATAGGGGTCCAGGACTTCCCGGCTGG
Organism: Dendrobates tinctorius; assembly: GCF_039654945.1. NCBI lineage: Eukaryota > Metazoa > Chordata > Amphibia > Anura > Dendrobatidae > Dendrobates > Dendrobates tinctorius. Next base: position 26,893,233 of record NW_027361818.1, on the reverse strand, counting down.
CGGTCTGCACCATCTGGACCCCTGCGGCTGCACCATCGGCACGGGTGCTGCCTTCTGCGCCCTGGCTCTCTTCCCATTGCACTAGAGCCGCGACCAACTGGGCTTTGGTCTTGTCGGCGACATCAATCTGCTTTGACGTGCACAGGGACCTCAGGATGTCCTTATTAAGCTGCTTATAATAAGATTCTCCCCACGTAGCCATGGTTGCCAAATAAAAGATAGAAAAGAAAAACGAAGAACTGGGAGGGAATACTTGTACGTACACACAAATGTCTCAGGACTAGTAACCACTGAGTCTGTTCTCCAAAACCTATGATGCAGGATTCCCGCAGGAACCGTGCAGGTTTTTAGTGAGAGGAATGATTGCTCAAACCAAATCACTAATGCTCTAGGATTATCCCACCGCTCTGCCACCAATATGTGACAAACGGCCCACCGCCGTTCGTCCAAATACGGGGGCGACTAACGGGGGTCCTGCTGCCACCAAAACGCGATGGACAGCGGACCCTGTGTCACCACTATGTCACAGTCCCACCACTGACATGGGTGTATCAGCGGACGGAGGGACGAGACACAATGCCGGCACACGGCTATCACAGGCACAGTTGGGGCTTATCTTAGTTATCCCACCACTGGCACCATGTGACAAAAATATCCAGCAAGCTAATCTCGCTCTACAATTTGCCGCAGGGTGGGGGTTTAATTTGGATGCCCCACCACTGCTATCAATCTTCCAAGTACTGCGGGGATTTATGTATATCCCACTTTCTCAGTTCCACTTTGGAACTCGCAGCTCTCCGGCGCCCCCCTTACCCTCAGGTCAGTCATGGAACTGCACCTAGGATAATTAGTCGCCGGACGGGCTGCCTGTTGTGAACCAGCAATCAGGCTTCTGCAGTAAGGGAATTATCAATGCTGTGGCCGCAGCCCCTTATTCAGCAATATAAGACCCTTCTAGACTGCCAGCAAGCCGCAATAGCCGTACACAACGCGCTGCCACCAGTCACGGTTACTTAATTCACAGTGTTAAATTAAGAGGGTCCGTGGCAAACCCCTTGAATTAGTAGCGATTATCTATCAAAGGCGTATAGTTCGATTCTTAGAGCATGGAGATAGATCTAAATAATTAAATCATTTATTTTCCGAAAGAGGACAGTGATTACAGATAAAAGTTGCTATAAAATTGAGACATAAAATATGTACAGTACAGGTATAAAATAAAAGTGGAGAAAACAAAGAGATTACACTCACAGTTCCATATTGTTCCTTAGGCAGACCATGCGGCTTTAAGGGGGGAGGAGCCACACGTCTCCACTCATCTGGAGTTCTTGTCAGCACGGACTCTGCAGCTGTTCTGTGCTGGTTTGCCCAGGGAATGCCTTATAGGCTTTGCTTTGTGACATCACGGAGAGATGCATTCTGGGTTGATCCCACCTCTCTCTTTTGGATGTAGAATTACACTAGAAAACTTATACTAATCATAACTCCGTGGGGGCAGCCCGCACAGACACATATAGGGCATCATTGGTTGTGATTTGTTGAGTACAATGATTCAAGACCAAATATGCAGTCGTTCTGATACACCGTTTAGAAGGAACCCATATTTCAGGTTCTGTAAGTCTGAGAATTACGCCACAGGCGCCGTAAGGACGCCGGGGTCACGCAGATCACAAAAATATGATTGTTATATCTCTGCTGGGTATGGTTTTCGTAATATGACTTATTTTTATGTTTCCCATATACCGGCATACAGCCTGTGTTTTTCCGAACAAAGGGATCCCTTCCCCCTGCTCTTCGAGAGGAAGTTGGTTTAAGGTTTCAGAGCTAGCCCAGGCAGGGGGGCACTGGTCAGTGTGTGAGTGAGCCATGGGCGAAAAGAGGAGGGGGGGGGAAGGGGCTGCATGAGCTGACAGCCTGCATTGTATATCACAAAGAACTCTTCACCTTCCTTAATGATCTTCAACGTAGCTAACCTCTCTTCGAGATTTTGCAACTTTTCCTCCAACAAGGACACAAGCTTGCATTTGTGGCATGTGAAGTTTAGCTTTTCCACTGGTAAATCTGTGAACATGTAGCAAGAAATGCAGCTCACCAAATGGCTCCTGGCCTCTTCCATCTTGAGATTTCTTAAAAACGATGAAAGATGAGCTAAAATTCGCGCGCAGTGATCGTTGAGCTCGCGGAGACTCTTCACTTATCCCTGAAGGCACTGGGAATATGCAAATGATCTCTTCAAGACTCTTCCCCTGGTTTTCCGATTTCCTCTTTTCAGCTGCAACGGCCAAAACCCAGTGATCGTTGAGCTCGCGGAGACTCTTCACTTATCCCAGAAGGCACTGGGAATATGCAAATGATCTCCTCAAGACTCTTCCCCTGGTTTACTTAGTGCTTGTGTTCAGCCAGCCCTGGTTGGGACTGGCTGAACTCCATTTTTGTCTCTGATCAGTTGGTCTCTTTTCTCTGTTTTCAGAATATACCTGAGTGCTGATATAGTGATTTTGAAGTCTAGTGACTTCAGGGCCTTTTCTATCAGATGTGTTGGACATTATTTTTGGCAGGGTTTTAGCGTGATTGCAGACAGTTGCTTTTCTTTCCTGTCCTATCTAGTTATTGAGGGCCCCATCGTTTGCTCAGCCTGTCTTTCTGTCTGTGTTTGTGTTTTCATCTGTTTTCACCATCAATACATGTTGGGGGCTGTCTATTGCTTTGGGGTCTGCTCTGGGGCAGTTTAGATTTCCCCTTTCTTTCTTTAGGTTTATTTAGTTCTCCGGCTGTGAACGAGGTGTCTAGGACCACCGTAGGAACACCCCACGGCTACTGTTAGTTGTTGTGAATAGGATCAGAGGTCTGCAATCCGCTAGCTACCAACCTCTCCAGTTTTCTGGACTTAGCTTGTATTTTTGTTTTTTCCTCCTACAGTAACTCATTCATAACAGTTGGTTGAGTGTGGACAGAGCAGGAGTCATTGCCGTACACACAGCTGGGGATCAGCTGACATTACTGAACCCCAAAAACACTGGAGCATATGTTGTCTGTGCAGACGGCACTTCTGAGCAGCAACTGGCGGTGTTGGAGCCCAGGATCAATCATTGTGTAGGCTGAGGCCTACTTGGAGCAAGTCTAAAATCTGATGTAGTCTGATTTTGGAGGGAGCAGGAGATATTGCCGTACACACAGCAGTAGAGGAGCTGGCGTTACTGAACCCCACTAACACAGGAGCTAGTGTTTTTCTCTGTGCAGACGGCACTTCCGAGCAACAACTGGCGGTGTTGGAGCCCAGGATCAATCATGGTGTAGGCTGAGGCCTACTTGGAGCAAGTTTAATATCTGATGCGCGGGTGAATGTGGAGGGAGCAGGAGATATTGCCGGACACACAGCAGGGGAGCAGCTGGCGTTACTGAACCCCACTTACACAGGAGCTAGTGTTTTTCTCTGTGCAGACGGCACTTCCGAGCAACAACTGGCAGTGTGGGAGCCCAGGAACAATCATGGTGTAGGCTGAGGCCTACTTGGAGCAAGTTTAAAATCTGATGTAGTTTGAATGTGGAGGGAGCAGGAGATATTGCCGGACACACAGCAGGGGAGCAGCTGGCGTTACTGAACCCCACTTACACAGGAGCTAGTGTTTTTCTCTGTGCAGACGGCACTTCCGAGCAACAACTGGCGGTGTTGGAGCCCAGGATCAATCATGGTGTAGGCTGAGGCCTACTTGGAGCAAGTTTAAAATCTGATGTAGTTTGAATGTGGAGGGAACCGGAGATATTGCCGGACACACAGCAGAGGAGCAACTGGCGTTACTGAACCCCACTAACACAGGAGCTAGTGTTTTTCTCTGTGCAGACGGCACTTCCGAGCAACAACTGGCGGTGTTGGAGCCCAGGATCAATCATGGTGTAGGCTGAGGCCTACTTGGAGCAAGTTTAATATCTGATGCGGGGTGAATGTGGAGGGAGCAGGAGATATTGCCGGACACACAGCAGGGGAGCAGCTGGCGTTACTGAACCCCACTTACACAGGAGCTAGTGTTTTTCTCTGTGCAGACGGCACTTCCGAGCAACAACTGGCAGTGTGGGAGCCCAGGAACAATCATGGTGTAGGCTGAGGCCTACTTGGAGCAAGTTTAAAATCTGATGTAGTTTGAATGTGGAGGGAGCAGGAGATATTGCCGGACACACAGCAGGGGAGCAGCTGGCGTTACTGAACCCCACTTACACAGGAGCTAGTGTTTTTCTCTGTGCAGACGGCACTTCCGAGCAACAACTGGCGGTGTTGGAGCCCAGGATCAATCATGGTGTAGGCTGAGGCCTACTTGGAGCAAGTTTAAAATCTGATGTAGTTTGAATGTGGAGGGAGCCGGAGATATTGCCAGACACACAGCAGAGGAGCAACTGGCGTTACTGAACCCCACTAACACAGGAGCTAGTGTTTTTCTCTGTGCAGACGGTACTTCCGAGCAACAACTGGCAGTGTGGGAGCCCAGGATCAATCATGGTGTAGGCTGAGGCCTACTTGGAGCAAGTTTAAAATCTGATGTAGTTTGAATGTGGAGGGAGAAGGAGATATTGCCGGACACACAGCAGAGGAGTAACTGGCGTTACTGAACCCCACTAACACAGGAGCTAGTGTTGTTTTCTGTGCAGACGGCACTTCTGAGCAACAACTGGCGGTGTTGTAGCCCAGAATCAATCATGGTGTAGGCTGAGGCCTACTTGGAGCAAGTTTAAAATGTGGCTCCTCTGAGGCTCGGTCGCCACAGAGGTACTGCACCTTCTCCTAAGGTGTAGTGCCCCACCGTCCAGGTAAGGTGAGAACTCCTTTCCATGCTCCAACACTCGCACCCCACACACAAGAGGGTAGTTCAGCACAACCACATTGCGGCTCAGTGCTTAGAGAGTAGCAGAGCACCTGTGGTGGTTCCCTGCTTGGAACACTGGATGTGCTGGGAGGTGGGTGGAGTTAAGATACATAGAAGAGTGGGAAAGTGTAGGATGACAGGTCAGTCTGACAGAAGGTCAGTCGGGTAGGAAGTCACTCAGAGAGGAGTGAGGATCCCTGGAAGAAGGGATGGAGGAAGGAGTGCAGCTGCCTCAGTGATCGGAGCCAGCTGGCACGGGAAAGGAAAAGAAGGAGAAAGACGTAGAACTGGAACCTAAGCTTCCATAAGAGAGAGAAAGACAAGTATGGAACGAAGGAGTAAGGAGAACAGAGAGGACGTGGGTTAGAAGAGAAACCCTGCCTATAGGTTCTCAGCGCAAGGCCGGGGCGCGGTCCCCGAGGTTGTATGGACACTTCTGGTTCTGCAGCAGACACCGGTGGAGTAGTTGGCTGTAAATGCACTACTCCCATCTAAGACTTGGGGCACAACAGCAACTGGATAGAGAGCTGGGACTCAGGAGAAGGGAGTCCCCGATGCAGGCTACAGCTGTCTGCCGTACAAGTAGAGTTCTTGGGAACATCAGTCAGGAGGAACTCCAGTGTAACTCAGTACTAGGAGATCTTCACACTTTATGGTGCTATAGAGGAGTCGTTCAGAAAGGTACATGTTGGCGGAGTGTTGGAGGGGAGCGTTCCATCTTGCCTCGAGGTTGACTGAGTCTCTGACCCGGAGGACACGGCCCGGAGGCAGGCACCCTTGTGTACCGCAGACTGTGAGTAAAGCTTTTGGAACTACAAGCCCCAGTGTCCTCCATTCATTTTTGAGCCAACCCGCTCAGCACCGCTACATCTGGGTACCATCCTTTACACTGCCTGCGCCTCTCCTCATCCATTGCAACTGCACGGCTCTGGGGCTACCGCTTCACCTGTGGGGAGCTACACCATCTATGCTGCAACACACCACCAGCCCCAGAGGATCCGCATGCAGCGTCGGATTAACATCTCACTTGTCGAACACCACAGGTGGCGTCACGAACTATTCCACTTAAACTACATTACAAACTCCCATTGATTTTTGGGTGCCCAGGGCCACGGACCGGGTCACCGCTGCTGTGAGACATCCCCCTGACACCGGCCTGGTACCGAGTGCCCCACGGCCCTGGGAGGGCGACCCAAAAATCTGATGTAGTTTGAATGTAGAGGGAGCAGGAGATATTGCCGGACACACAGCAGGGGAGCTCCCTCTTTGTGCAGAGCTTCCTCCACTGCCTCGACGCACAGAGCTGCTTTGCAAAGCACTAGCAGCACTGCTCTCAGGTGGAATGGAGAACATGATGGAATGCACCAGTGTGTGTTGATACTCCTGCATTTTATGCTCCCGGTTCAACGGTGTCATGAGGCTTTGTAAGTTGTCCCAGTAGTGAGGATCTAGGAGGGTGTACACCCAATAATCAGCAGTGTTGAGAATGTGGGCAATGTGGCGGCCGTTTCTCAGGCACTGCAGCATGAAATCAACCATGTACTGCAGACTCCCAACTGCCCAAGAAACGCTGTCCCCTGCTTGAGGCGTCATCTCTGCCTGCTCTGCATCACCCCACCCTCGCTCTACATACTGGCTACTAGAGCATTGTGTACCTCCCTCCTCCATTGACTCCTCCTCATCCTCCTCACAAAGTGTCCCCTGCCTAGGCCCTTGTGAGGAACCACGTTGCACAGACTGTTCAGAAGCAGATGGCATTTGTGACTCCTCATCCTCCACTTCTTCCAAAACGTCCTCCCTTAGTGCTTGCAGTGTTTTTTGAAGCAGGCAGATAAGGGGGACAGTCATGCTGATAATGCATCATCTGCACTCGCCATCCGCGCGGAATCATCAAAGGCATGCAAAACGTGGCAGATGTCCTTCATAGTGGCCCACTCAGTGGTGGTGAAGTGTGACCGGCGACTTGTTTGCGCCTGATGCAGCTGGTACTCCATGACTGCTGCCTGCTGCTCACACAACCGCTCCAACATATGTGACATTGAATTCCACCTGGTGGGTAGGTCACATATGATGCAATGTACCGGAAGGCGGAATCGGCGCTGCAAAGCTGCAATGCGCAATCTTGCTATGCTGGAACGCCGCAAGTGAGAGCACGCTATGCGGACCTTGTGCAGCAGTGCATCAAGATCCGGATAATCCCTCAGAAAGCTCTGCACGACCAAGTTGAGCACATGTTCCAGATATGGGATGTGAGTGAGGTTGCCTAGGCCCAGAGCTGCCACTAGATTTCGGCCATTGTCACACATGACCAAGCCTGGCTGGAGATTTGCTGGCACAAACCACATGTCACTCTCCTGCTTGACATGGCATTCCAGAGCTCCTGCGCTGTGTGGCTTCGATTCCACAAAGAAATTAATTTCAGTACGGCCTGTTGAAGTTTGGCCACGGCTGTGCTCATATCGGTCGTAACAGGTAAGCGTTCACGGGTCAATGTGGAGGTAGACCGTGACGGCTCCTGCAGCGCTGATTTTGAGGAACTGGAGTATGAGGAGGAGTCAATGTGTACAGACTGGATTCCTGCAGTCCTTGGAGCTGGCAGAACACGTACAGTGCCACTCTCAAGATCTGTACCCGGCTCCACAACATTGACCCAATGGGCAGTGAGGGAAAGGTATTGTCCCTGTTCATGGTTACTGGTCCACGCATCGGTGGTCAGGTGGACCTTGCTACTGACAGCGTTTAGTAGCGCATGTTTAATTTTTCCCTCCACATGCTTTTGCAGGGCAGGGATGGCTTGCCTGCTGAAATAAAAGCGGCTGGGCATGGTGTATTGTGGGACTGCCAGTTCCATGAAGTTACGGAAGGTGTCAGTCTCACCAGCCTGAATGAGAGCATGTCAAGGGCCAGTAGTTTTTGACAAAGATCTTTTAGATCGAAACGCGTTGCCGTTGTCCATGTGGGGGCACACATTATGAAGATTTGTGTATTTTTATTGAAGGAATAAAGAAAGAATTTTACACGCAGCTGGAACTAATTGCTCTCTCCTATCATTTCATTTAGTTAACATGCCTACATGCCTAACACGATGTGCCCACACTTCTTAGGATTCCTCATTGGCTGAATCAAATCAAACTGGCTCAAAGCATTATGGGAACTTCCGATTCCGGTATTCGGTATGCAAAAAGTATCGGAACTCAGTATCGGAATTCCGATACCGCGAATATCGGCCGATACCCGATATTTGCGGTATCGGAATGCTCAGCACTACTCCTGAGTACACCGATACCTCATATGTGGTTATAAACCACTGTTTGGGCACACAGCAGGGCTTAGAAGGGAAGGAGTGCCATTTGACTTTTTGAATGGAAAATATGCTGGAATATTTAGCGGTTGCCATGTCGCCTTTGGAGAGCCCCTGTGTGCCTAAACATTGGAGGTCCCTCACAAGTGACCCCATTTTGGAAACTAGACCCCCCAAGGAACTTATCTAGATGCATAGTGATCACTTTGAACCGCCAGGTGCTTCACAAATTGATCCGTTAAAAAAAGTACTTTTTTCACCAAAACATTTTTTAGTCTCAGTTTTTTCCTTTTCACATGGGCACCAGAATAAAATGGATGCTAAAATTAGTTGGGCAATTTCATCTGAGTACAACGATACCTCATATGTGGTCATAAACCACTGTTTGGGCGCACGGCAGGGTCCGGAAGGGAAGGAGCGCCATTTAACTTTTTGAATGGAAAATTAGCTCCAATCGTTATCGGACACCATGTCGCGTTTGGAGAGCCCCTGTGTGCTTAAACAGAGAAACCCCCCACAAGTGACACCATTTTGGAAACTAGACCCCTTAAGGAACTTATCTAGATGTGTAGTGAGCACTTTGAACCCCCAAGTGCTTCACAAAAGTTTATAACACAGAGCAGTGAAAATTTTTTCCTCAAAAATGATTTTTTAGCACGCTAATTTTTATTTTCACATGGCTAACAGGAGAAATTGGACCACAAAAGTTGTTGTCGAGTTTGTCCTGAGTACGCTGGTACCCCACATGTGGGGGGGAACCACTGTTTGGGCGCACGGCAGGGCTTAGAAGGGAGGAGCGTCATTTAACTTTTTGAATGGAAAATTTGCTCCAATCATTAGCGGACACCATGTTGTGTTTGGAGAGCCCCTGTGTGCCTAAACTTTCGAGCTCCCCAACAAATGACCTCATTTTGAAAACTAGACCCCCTAAGGAACTTATCTCGATGCATAGTGAGCACTTTGAACCCCCAGGTGCTTCTCAGAAGATTATAACGCAAAGCCGTGAAAATAAAAAATCATTTTTTTCCTAAAAATAATGAAATTTAGCCCGCAATTTTTTTTTCACAAAGGTGACAGAATAAATTGGACCCCAAAGGTTGTTGTCCAGTTTTTCCTGAGTACGATGGTACCCCATGTGTGGGGGGGACCACTGTTTGGGCAAACGTCGGGGCTCGGAAGGGAAGTAGTGACATTTTGAAATGCTGACTTTGATGGAATGGTCTGTGGGCGTCATGTTGCCTTTGGAGAGCCCCTGATGTACCTTAACTGTGGAAACCCCCCACAAGTGACCCAATTTTGGAAACTAGACCCCCCCAAGGAACTTATCTATATGTCTGGTGAGCACTTTGAACTCCCAAGTGCTTCACAGAAGTTTATAATGCAGAGACGTGAAAATAAAAAAATCCTTTTTTTTCCACAAAAATAATTAAGGAACTTATCTAGATGTGTGGTGAGCACCTTGAACCCCCCCCCAGTGCTTCACAGAAGATTATAACATAGAGCCGTGAAAATAAAAAAATAATTTTTTTCCTCAAAAAAATGATTTTTAGCCCGCAATTTTTTTCACAAGGGTAACAGGGTAAGTTGGACCCCAAAAGTTGTTGTCCAGTTTGTCCTGAGTACGCTGGTACCCCATATGTGGGAGAAAACTGCTGTTTCGGCACACATCAGGGCTCGGAATGGAAGTAGTGACATTTTGAAATGCAGACTTTGATGGAATGGTCTGCGGTCGTCATTACGTTTGCAGAGCCCCTGATTGCCTAAACAGTGGAAACCCCCCACAAGTGACCCCATTTTGGAAACTAGACCTTCCAAGGAACTTATCTATATGTCTGGTGACCACTTTGAACTCCCAAGTGCTTCACAGAAGTTTATAATGCAGAGACGTGAAAATAAAAAAATCATTTTTTTTCCACAAAAATAATTATTTAGCCCCCAATTTTTTATTTTCCCAAGGGTAAGAGGAGAAATTAGACCCCAAATGTTGTTGTTCAATTTTTCCTGAGTACACTGATACCCTATATGTTGAGGTAAACCACTGTTTGGGCACATGTCAGGGCTTGGAAGGAAGGGAGCACCGTTTGACTTTTTGAACGCAAAATTGGCTGGAATCAATCGTTGCCCCATGTTGCGTTTGGAGACCCCCTGATGTGCCTAAACAGTGGAAACCCCTCAATTCTAACTCCATCCCTCACCCCAACACACCCCTAAGCACAACCTAACCCCAACACATCCCTAACCCTAATCCCAACCCTAACCATAACCCTAACCCCAACCCTAACCATAACCCTAACCACAAGCCTAACCCCAACACACCCCTAATCCTAATCTTAACCTTAATTCCAACCCTAACCCTAATTCCAACCCTAACCCTATTTCCAACCCTAACCCTAATTCCAACCCTAACCCTAATTCTAACCCTAACCCTAATTCCACCCTAACCCTAATTGCAACCCTAACCCTAATTCCACCCTAACCCTAATTCTAACCCTAAATCTAACCCTAATGGAAAAATAAAAATATTTTCTTTACTTTATTAGTTGAGACTACATATGGGGGTGATAAAGGGGGGGTTTATTTACTTTCTATTTTATTTTGATAACTGTGAGAGTTTCACAGTGATCAAAATGAATGAATGGAATCTGCAGCCAGCAGAGTCGAGTGTGCGCACTACGCATGGGCCCGCCATTTTCCAAGATGGCAGCGCCCATGATCAGGGACGGCAGGACACCGAGAGTGACAGCGGCACTTGGAGGGGAGGTGATTGGAAGCTGGGGGGAGCGGAGAGAAGGCGGGGGGAGCAGATGATGACAGCGGCGGCAGATCGCCGCTGTCATTCAGTGGCGGGGGCAGAGCGGCCCCGTTAGCCGATGTGGGGACGTCGGATCCGTGTCCCCAGCCATGGCCGATGCTATTTCAGCATCGGCCATGGCTGGTTTGTAATATTTCATCAAATTTCATTGATGAAATATTACTATCGCTCTGATTGGCTGCTTCACTTTTAACAGCCAATCAAAGTGATCGTAGCCACATGGGGGCGAACCACCCCTGTGGTGAAGTACAAAGCCCCCTGCATCTGCAGGTCGGGTGACATTTCATTGACCCCAGTCACCCGACCCGCAGGGGGGGCTTTAAAGTCATGACACAGCATATGCATCATGGGTTGGGAAGGGGTTAAATAGGGCAAGGCAAGGGGCAAGGAACGGAGAAGTGGACGTGATGGTGCATGCAAAGAACGAGGCTGTGGCCAAGCTGAACGCGGGCCACAGCAAAGACTCACATCTTCACGCTTGACCTTCCTGTCCTAGTTTCTAGGGGACTGCAGCACACCACTATTGAAGCCAGAGCAGTGTGAAATGGTTGTTGGTTGGATAGCAGATAATGCTTCCAGTCACTTTGCCTCCACCACCATGTCTTCCACACTGTCAAGTCTGAGTAGCCGTGAGTGTGGACCGGATATTACTCACCCTGATCCTCCTTCCTCCCACCATGCTGAGTGCCCTGAGATAAATGATCCCACACTCGGACACTTGCTCCCAGCCAGTAATCCCAGATCCCCAATCATCAGTATAAGGTAGCAAACTTCCATCAGACTGGCCAGCTCCACTATTCCCAGCAACCGCCAGAGGGAGCTCTGGCTCAGAAGTCTGTGCAAGGAAACTCACAACACTCAACGTCCTCATTCCCTCATTCCCACACATACTGCCATATAGTACTCATAAACTGCCATAAAGTGAACATATAAAGCCATACAGTGCTCATACACTGCCACATAGTGCTCATATACCATCTTGTAATGCTTACATACTGGTACCACACATATGGTGCTCATATACTGCTATATAGTGCTCACATACTGCCATATAGTGCCCACATACCATCTTATGGTGCTCACATATTGCCATATAGTGCTCACATACTGCCATACAGTGCTCATAAACTGCCATATAGTGAACATATAAAGCCATACAGTGATCATATTCTGCTACATAGTACTCATATACCATCTTATAGTGCTCACATGCTGCCATATAGTGCTCACAAAACTCACATAGTGCTCAAATAGTGGCATATAGTGCTCACATATTGCCATATAGTGTCCACATATAGTGTCCACATAGCATCTTATACTGCTCACATTTTGCTATATACTGAAACTTGGTGGGACACTACACATGATTGGAATACAAGACTAGAAGGATACAACTTATTTGCAAGAAACAGACTTGATAAACGAGGAGGGGGTGTCGCATTGTATGTTAGAAACGCGTATATCTGCACAGAGATTGAAGCTTCAGAGACTGGGAGTTCTGTGGAAACTGTTTGGGTAAGAATACAAGGACAGAACAATGGAAAGGACACCATTGTAGGCATTTACTACAGGCCGCCTGTGCAAGCTGAAGATATGGATGAACTCTTTATGCATCAAATGGCCAAGTTCTCCAAAAAATATGACATAGTTGTCATGGGAGATTTCAACTATCCAGACATTTGTTGGGAATCTCTCTCAGGCAAAACTAAGAGGTCAAGGAAATTCTTATCCTCTCTTGCTGACAACTTTATCTTCCAAAAGGTAGGGGAGAAAACAAGGGGAACTGCTACCTTGGATCTAATCCTTATAAACAGGGAGGAAATGGTTGAGGAGGTAAAAGTGGCTGGGACCCTAGGAGGTAGCGACCATGCTATTTTAGAATTTTGGATAACTAGAGGAGGAAGACCTGTGAAGACTCAGACGTCAAGGTTAGATTTCAGAAAGGCAGATTTTAAGAGATTCAGAAAGAGAATTGGAGGGATCCAATGGCTGGATATCCTTAAAGACAAAAATGTCTAGGAAGGATGGGAAATCTTGAAAAATGAAATTCTCAAAGCACAATTGTTAACAATTCCGAAAAGAGGGAAAAATAGGAAGCATTTAAGGAAGCCAGGATGGATGAAAAAAGAACTTAAGCACATGCTAAAAAGGAAGAAAAAAATGTTTATAAAATGGAAAGAGGCAGGGATATCTAAAGAAGAATATAATGCTGTCTGCAGAACCTGCATGGCACAAATCAGATTATCTAAAGCTGAAAATGAATTGAGGCTTGCAAGAGATGTCAAAAGCAATAATAAAGGATTTTGGGGATGTGTCAAAAGTAAAAGAAAAGTCAAAGATGCTATAGGATTTTTACAGGATGAAAATGATGAAATGGTAAGACAGGATGTTGAGAAGACTGAACTTTTAAATTCCTATTTTGCATCTGTTTTCTCTCAGAAAGGAAATGTAACATCAACTGTTCTTCACTGTCCTAATAAGGGAATAGAAGAATCCAGGATATCTATAAACAGAAAGATAGTGAGGAAACACTTAGCTAACCTAAATGAATTTAAGTCTCCAGGTCCAGATGAATTACACCCCAGAGTACTGAAGGAGATAGCAGAAGAAATTTTTGAACCCCTCTCCATAATCTTTGAAAATTCTTGGAGAACAGGAGAAGTCCCAGAATACTGGAGAAGAGCAAATGTTGTTCCTAGCTTCAAAAAGGGAAGAAGGTGGACCCAGGCAACTATAGGCCGGTGTGTCTGACTTCTATACCAGGAAAGATCTTTGAACAAATTATTAAACAACATGTATGTCAGTACCGGGAAAAGAATGAAGTGATTAAACAGAGTCAGCATGGGTTTGTAACTAATAAGTCATGTCAGACTAACTTAATTTCCTTCTATGACAGAATCACTGATTGGGTGGATCAAGGAAATGCTGTAGATATAGTATACCTTGACTTCAGCAAAGCATTTCATTCAATTCTTATTGAAAAAATGACTAAGTATGGAATGTACAAGGCAACTGTTAGGTGGATTCATAACTGGCTTAGTGATCGGGCCCAAAGAGTGGCCGTAAATGGCTGCACATCCAGTTGGAAGAATGTCTCAAGTGGGGTACCACAGGGCTCTGTCCTGGGCCCTGTATTGTTCAACAACTTTATCAACGATTTAGATGAAGGAATTGAGGGTAAACTGATTAAATTTGCTGATGACACAAAGCTAGGATGGATAGCTAAAACTAGAGAAGAGAGAGAGGATTCAAAAATATATAAATAAACTGGAGAAGTGGGCAGCAACTAACAGAATGGTTTTTAACAGGGAAAAATGCAAAGTACTACATCTGGGCAATAAAAATGAAAAAAGCATATACAGAATGGGAGGAATAGGCCTAAGCAACAGCACATGTGAAAAAGACTTGGGTATACTAATAGATCACAGACTGAATATGAGTCAACAGTGTGATGCACCAGCAAAAAAGGCAAATGCAATTCTAGGATGTATTAACAGAAGCATACAGTCTAGATCATGTGAAGTCATTATTACCCTCTACTCCTCTTTGGTCAGACCTCATCTGGAATATTGTGTCCAGTTTTGGGCACCACATTTTAAAAAAGACATCAACAAACTGGAGCAAGTTCAGAAAAGAGCAACCAGAATGGTGACCGGTCTGCAAACCCTGTCTTATGAGGAAAGGTTGCAGGATTTGGGATTGTTTAGTTTGCAAAAGAGAAGACTGAGAGGAGACTTAATAGCTGTCTACAAATATCTAAAGGGCTGTCACATTGTAGAAGGATCAACTTTATTCTCATTTGCACAAGGAAAGACTAGAAGCAATGGGATGAAACTGAATGGGAGGAGACACAGATTAGATATTAGAAAAAACTTTTTGACAGAGTGATCAATGAGTGGAACAAGCTGCCATGAGAAGTGGCGAGTTCTCCTTCAATGGAAGTCTTCAAACAGAGGCAGGACAGACATCTGACTGGGATGATTTAGCGAATCCTGCTTTGAGCAGGGGGTTGGACCAGATGGCCCAGGAGGTCCCTTCCAACTCTACGATTCTATGATTCTATATAGTGTTCATAAACTGAAATATAGTGCTCATAAACTGCCATATAGTGAACACATAAAGCCATACAGTGCTCATATACTGCCACATAGTGCTCATATATCATCTTACAGTGCTCAGATACTGCCATATAGTGCTCACATACCACCTTATAGTGTGTGAAATGCAATGTTTATTTTTCCCCCAAAAAATGTAAAAAAATTGTTTGGGCTCCCGCATAATTTTCATAAACAGCATAGGAAAAGCTGATGGCTGAGGGCTGATGTTAATATTCTGGGAAAGAACCAAAAGCCATAAAGGTTCATAGGCTATTAATATCAGCTCACAGATGTTTGCTTAACATTTACTGGCTATTTTACAGGGGGAACCCCAGAAAAAAATTGACATGGGTTCCCTTTGTAAAATCAAACCAGCAAAGGCTAGGCAGACAGCTGCGAGCTGATATTAATAGCCAGGGAAGGGGTCATAGATATTACCTCCAGGCTAAAAATTTCAGCTTTCAGCAGCTCCAGAAATGGCACATCTTATAGATGTGCCAATTCTGGCACTTAGCCTCGCTCTTCCCACTGGCCCTGTAGCGGTGGCAAGTGGGGTTCATATTTGTGGAGTTGATGTCACCTTTGTATTGTCTGGTGACATCAAGCCCACAGATTAGTAATGGAGAGGCGTCTATAAGACACCTATCCATTATTAATCCTATAGTTATATAGTCAACAAAGACACAGACTGAATAAAGTCATTTATTAATCTTAATTAATCATACTTACTTCATCACCTCATCCCCGACTCCCTCTATCTCCTGCAACAAAAATAAAACAAGAAATCAATATAAATATTCCCTGCCCACTGTAGTCCATTTACTGACTGTCCCACGACGATCTTACTTGTAGAAGAGTCACATTGGTAGATGTGACCGCTCTACCCTGCCTCCGGTGATACACTGACAATAGGTATTATCTCCCGCAGTGTGTCATGGAGCTGCAGTGAGAGTTCACTGGAGTTAATCACTCTAGTTCTCTCACTTTACGGCACTACCGCTGTGGGAGAACTTTCCCACGCAGCAGTGCCGTAAGTGACAGCACGGAGGCGATCAGCTGATACACCACGGGGGTGGTTAGTTCCCTCAGTGTATCGCTGGTAGGGTAGAGCGGTCACATCTCTCGATGTGGCTGTTCTATACTTGAGATCGCAGTGGGACAATCTGGATTACCTTGGACTATGGCAGACAGGAAGTATATGTTGGTTTATTAGTTTACATTATTCTAGGAGACAAGGACGTCGGAGATTTGCTGTGCGGTGAGTATAATGTCTTTTTATTTCTATATGAATACGTATGTACTATGTATCAATATGTATGTATTATGTTAATAATGAATATGTATGAAATTTAACTTTTTTTAACAGTGAGCCCAGGTGCCGGCAGATGATACAACTCTCCCATCAGCAGCACCTGTGGTCACTGTTATCCGTGACATCAGAGATAGCCTGAAGGGAGCAGTAGTCTCATCTGTCCAGGTGCCAGCAGATGATACTACTCTCCCATCAGTGGAACCTTTTGTCACTGTTATAAGTGACACCAGAGATAGCCCGATGGGAGCAGTAGTCTCATTGGTCCAAGCCTGCTTCACCACTGAGGGTCACAGTCAGCTGTGGAATCACACGAACATCTGCCAGCATGATCCTGCAGCGTTGTGACCGACAATACTGACAGCAGCGGTACTTCACACACAGACACCCGCACACACCTGCAGACACCGAACACACACACAGACATCCACACACACACACACGCAGACAGCCACACACACGCAGACAGCCGCAGACAGACACACATATTCTCAGCTAAATTTCAAACGCAACAATGTTCACAGCAGTGACCCGGGAGTCAGAAATGCTTCAAGAGGTCTTCCCCATGCTGGTCCTGCTGCGGTCGCGCGTACTTGGTAGCCAGGCAGGCAGTCTATTGGGGATATCACAGTGACGATTGCCAAGCAACATGGCCATAACCGGACAAATGAAGGGGGAGAGTATTTACAGGGGATAATAGTTTATGGTTGTATCGGGACATCAGCTGAGGTGTCTGGCCAGGGATGGCCAGCGCTGCAAATTGGGTCCCCAGGGGAGAGATGGTAATGCAGCACAATGGATCACTCTCCTCAGCAAGAGCATGGCCTTAGGGTGATGATGAGAGTTGTAGGGAGCAGTGCAGCAGAAAGCAGCAAGGAGGTGAAAGAATTCAGTCTTTACCTTTACTGATGGTAGATGCAGGTTGTTGAATCTATGGGTTGTGATCACTAGGTCGGGGTCCAACTGGTCTCAACACAGCTGGAGTCCACTCCACTCAGTGGCTAGAATGAGCCTTTCTTTCTATGTCATCTGTTTGAAGATTCAAAAGCTTATGAGGTGATCTGTAATCCATGCTTGTCTATTCTGCAGCAGCTCCATACAGCCTACATTGCGAGTTTGATCAGCTACCATGTGCCCCTAACAGCTACGGGTTAAATCGCGATCCACCCACGGCTGTTAACATGTTAAATGCTGCTGTCAATCTCTTACAGCGTCATTCAACTTGCACAGTCAGATGCACTTCACAAAACTAGCCCATCAGTGCCCTTGTCACATGATTGCGGGGCGCCGATTGGTTGGAATGCTATCCAGGGTTCTGCAAAAGACACCGTGATTGTCATTACAGATCTCCAAAGAATTCTGGCCTGTGGCTGAAACCCTACTGTGTGTAGCAAAAATGATAGGATGGTCAAAGATTGTCTACAAACGAGACAATAAAACAATAACAAAAATTTAAATACCCATATTTGACTGCGTTCAGAAATGGCCAAAATATAAAAACAAATAATCTGATCAGTAATTGGCACAATGAGAAAATAAATCGAAACAACAGAATTACTCTTTTTTATTTGCTGTAATATTGCAATGGAATAACAGGAGATCAAAGATCATATCTACCCTAAATTAATATCAATAAAAATGTCAGCTTGGCATGCCAAAAATAAGCCCTCACCAAGTCTAAAATTTAAAAAATTGGAGACACTACGGATCTTGGAATATGGCGCCATGTTTTTGTTTTTTAAACTTTGGAAAATTTTTTCCCCCACTTAAATAAAACCTATACATGTTGGGTGTCTGTGAACTCGTAATAACCTGGGGAATCATACTGCCGTGTTAGTTTCAGCATTTAATGAACAATTCCTTTAAGATTAAGGCAAAAGTGTTTTGAAATCAGGAAATGAATAGAGAATTTGAGTACTGAAGAGGTGAAATATATTTGAAAAAAGGATTTAAATAATAAATCGCACTGAAGATTATAAAAAAAAACCTCATGAACGACGAACTGCATTCATGATTTAAGAGAAGTTGAGCTTGACAGACATGAGTCTAAAGAGCTAGAAATTTCTCAATACGTAATATACAGATAATCTCATCTGAAATAACCTGTAGTGGAAGATATTTAACCCAGTCATCCTACAAACTTCTATATTTTAGAACCTTTCGTTCCATTATAGTTCATGTCATGTGCCCAGGTTGTTATGATACTTGGATCATTCCTATCTGCTGGAGCGTTAGTGGCAGAATTGTGTAGATTCTTTACCAGATGATCCACTTATGACGTGATTCTTGAACAGCTTTCTTAATATCTTTATTTCTCAGACTGTATATAATAGGATTGACCAAAGGAGTAAACACGGTATACAGCAGGGATAGGATTTTGCTCATGGTGGGTGTTTGTCCTTTTGTTGGGGCAACATAAACACTAAATATAGTCAAGTAGTATATGGAGACCACAGTGAGGTGGGAGCTACAGGTGGAGAAGGTTTTCTGTCTACCGGTACTGGATGGGATCCTTAGAATTGTTAGAACAATATAAGTATAAGACATTATTATGATTGTGGTTGGAATAAAAACAATTGGAAAGCTTAGAAAATAAACCTCTAAATCAATGATGAAGGTGTCAGAACAGGCAAGTTCTAGTAGAGGAACAAGGTCACAAAATAAATGGTTGATGATGTTTGGTCCACAAAAGTTTAGCTTTGATGCTGTTATGGTGTAATCAACATAAGGAAGCATCCAAACAACCAGCAACAGACAATCAATAACAAGCAATTTCCACTTGCCATGATGATAGAGTAACGAAGAGGATTACAAATGGCGACATGTCTATCATAGGACATTACAGTGAGGAGAAAACATTCAAATGCTTCAGAGGTGCAGAAAAAATAGTACTGTGTCATACAATCGATAAATGTAATGGTCCCACCATTGTTAAGTAGGACGTGGAGCATGTTGGGGACAATGTCTGTGGTTAGCAAGATGTCACAAACAGATAACTGTGAGATGAAGAAGTACATTGGAATGTGGAAGTTCTTGCTGATTGACACCAAGGTGATGATCAGGAGGTTCCCACAGATTATCAAGCAATAAACCACAAGGAACAAGCAGAAGAGGAAAGTTCTTAAACCTCAACTTATTTGAAATCCTAAGAGGTAAAACTCTGTAACATTCTATCCATTGGTCAGTTTTTGTGCCACATCCTAAGCTGTTATCTGATTGATCAGATAATGGAAAGAGATGACCAAGTCATATCAATTCAAATTTAACAAAAAAAAAAATAATTTTCTGAATCTAATTATTTTATTATTAACTTTTGTCCAATTCAGCAAAATGTTAACCAGCCACCATTGTGCTAATTTTTACAAAGTCAGAAGAGGGAGTGATGCAAATTCCTGTGCCGTTCATCTGTCCCCTTGCTGCTTCTTACAGTCTAGTCCTTTATGTTACATGTGCAATGTCTTCCTCAATGCTTAAGCATCATCAATAGGTGATGAGTAGACCTCTGACATTACCAGGTGCATCATCCTGGGGTTTCAAGTGATGGACACCACAACATCAAAGTCCTACTTGGCACCAGAAGCCATGGCACCAAGTAACAATTTCAGAAAAGACAAAATGTGGTTTTCTTTCCAAAGAAAACCACTGAGGATGTTGCATACTTGAAGAGAGTCATAATACACCATAGCACAGTTGGTTCAAATGTGTAAAAACAGCTAAAGACGGCATCATGGAAGTTGTAGTTTCAAAGAGGAAGGGTCATGGGACTAAAGAATTGAGATGTGAGGAGTAGATGTGAGTGAATATGCTCAGGAAGCAATTGCCACATTTGGATTTGTGATTGGAAACACAAGCTTAACACAAGTGGGACACAAGCAAATCCAAGTCGGAAAAATTCGGCAAAATTTGGTAAAAGTGCGGGAAAATAATTGTCTTGCCACTAAAGTATTCACTAACCTATATGTGCTATATCTAGATGTCAGGCTGCAATGTTGCAAGATGCAACCATACAGCCTGACATCCAACAGAGACATTGAGCAGCATCTGCTACTGCTGCCCAGTGTCTCACAGTGAACTCACATAACTTGTCTGATGTCCCCGCAAGCGTGAGAAAGTCTACACTCTCACGGTGCCATCAGAAAAGTCCTGGGACTTCACAGCAAATGAACTCACTTCACGTAACTGATGTTAGAATTCCATTAGAAATGTTTCCACGGCGATTGTGCTCATATCAGATTAAGTGAGCTCATTGGCTGTGAACTCCCAGGACCTTTCTGATGGCATGGTGATATTGAGAACTTTTTCACGCTCGCAGTGATGTCAGACAGGTTATAGGAGCACACCGCGAGACACTGGGCAGTGGTAGCAGATGCTGCTCAGTGTCTCTGCTGGATAACAGGCTGTATATTCACATCATGCAATCATGCAGCCTGTCCTCTACATGGAGAAGATCTAGACTTACCTTCCCAGGCTACAAACATCTGGCCCCAGCCGTCGGCTTTCTCTCTTCTGGTTAAGAAATTTACATGGGAGCACACGTCATTATTTTCAGAAAAAAAAATCTTTTAGCAATTAAATACATATTCAGTAAGCTGTGCACGCACTGTACTAATTGTATATGTCACCAACAGCTATATATCTATCTATTCTATGTGTATATACTGTATGTAAGGCATTTATTCTATCCTGTGGGGTCCTGCTGTGATTGATGTACGCGGCAGATGAATTGCCGGCTTGGTATCTATCTATCTATCTATCTATCTATCTATCTATCTATCTATCTATCTATCTATCTATCTGTGTTTTGAAGACTACTCCCTTTGAAAACTATGTGTAAATGACATAGAGAATTGCTCTAAGCAAAAGCTCATGAAAAAATCACACTGCAATTGGATAGCTATCACATTGCATTAGGATGTAAATCGGATGCTAGGTGTTAAAAATCAGATTGTACTCTCAAGAAAAACGCATGACACTTGCATTACACTTGTCTGACTTTACAAGAACAACATTTGACTAATTTTAAAATCGCTAGTGTGGCTTCAGAATTAGGGTATGTGGTCATGTTAGGTATTTGCTTGCAGAAATTTCTGCAAGGTTTCTGCATCTCTTGGCAGTGCTATATGCCACAGTTTTGCATACGTTTTTGCATGAGTTTTTTGCGTGAATTTTCGGACAGAAAAGGAGGCTTTTTTAGCAAAATGAAGATATTTAAAAAATGCTTTGTGATGTAATATCTTGGTTCAACACCTTTTTCATTCTGATGCAGTAGCATTAGGGCAATGGGATTAGGGCTTGGTGTCAGCAGCTGTCATTGACACCAAGCCCTTGATTTAGTAAATAAAGGTGTCAGTCAGACACCATAATTGCTAAACCGATCAGTAAACACATACTTGCACACATGTACAAAAAGCGCACATGCACACTGTAACCAGCCTATGTAGGAACATTAACATAATGAACCTACATAGGCTGTAACCAAACATCAACTGTTAATTTGAACCCAAAAAATTGCATGGGCTCCTACGTAATTTTCATAACCAGCAGAGGGAATGCCAACAGCTGAGAGCTGTTATTAATATTCTGGGAAGGAGTCAATGGCTATAAAGATTCCAAGGCTATAAATATCAGCCCACCGCTGTTTGCTTAGCCTTTACTTTCTAGTTAACAGAGGAACCCCAGAAAAAATTGACATAGGGTTCCCCCATAAAATCTAACTAGCAAAGACTAGGCAGACAGCTGCAGGCTGATATTAATCGCCTGGGAAGGGACCATGGATATTCTGCCACTCCTAGACTAAAAACGTCAGCTCACAGTTGCCCCAGAAAAGGTGCATCTAAGAGATGCAACAAATCAGATGTTTAGTCTTGTTCTTCCCACTTGCCCTGTAGTGGTGAAAAGTCGAGTAATGGTTGGGGGGGTTGATGTTATGTTTTATGTTTGTATTGTCAGGCGATAACAAGTTCACAGGTTAGTAATAAAGTCCATTAACTGAAATAATGACACAGACTACTTTATTGAATCTAAATTAAACCATACTCACCGAACACCTAATCCAATGAAGCCAACGTCCATAATGTCCAACGACAATCTTAGCCAAAGACAACCAACTATGCACCTACACAGGTTGTAATCACTTTTAAACAGCAGACAAAAAGGCAGCAACACTTACCTGCCCAGATCTTGGAACAAATGCACTACAGGGTGCAGCCAGCCCATAAAGCAAGATGTCAGCAACACAGGTGCAAAGTACTGGATAAGCAGTCACTGAAATGAAAAATGAATTTTTGGAGACCTTGAGTCTTCTTCAGGGTGCAGCCAAGCCCAGACACATCTTGCTTTATGGGTTGGCTGCACCCTGTAGTGCATTTGTTTGAAGATCTGGGCAGGTAAGTGTTGCTGCCTTTTGTCTGCTGTTTAAAAATGAATTTTTGGAGACCTTGAGACTTCTTTAGTGGCTTTGCTATTTAGTTTAGTGTAGGGACCCGTAAGTGTGGGGACCTTTGGCACAGGTTAAGGGCTCAAGTATTTTGGCCAAAATATCAGCTAATACCTCAGTAATTTTGTATTTTTTCCACTATATTTTTCGGGGTGCAGCCAAGCCCAGACCCGTCTGGTCTCTCATGAGGGGTGTTCCCATAGCTATGCACTGAGAGTGTGCTGGCCAGCCTGCCTAATCGAAGTAGGGGCGTGACTAATAGGCTGTGAATCAGACACTGGGCGGTACCATTGTGTGAACAGCGCCCTATGCGGGCCCTTATTGTGCAATTGTATTCTGGGCAGTCACCCCCTCCAGGAGCATTTATGTAAAAAAAAACAAGAAAGTACACATATTTGATATCAAATCTCCCAGATTGATGCATTCTATAAAACTGGCCTAGTATTTATCCTTTTCATTGACCGCTGTAAAAGTTAATAAAAAATTAAGCAAAAAATGCTTTTTTATCATACCAACGAAAAAGTGGAATAAACCACAATAAAAAGTCAAATGTAAAGAAAAATGGTGTTACTGAAAATGTCATCTTGCTCCACGAAAAATAAGCTTCCAAACAACTCCATTACCAGAAAAATAAAAATTCTGGAGCGCTCACAAATGCAAAAACAATTCCTTTTTCTTAGAAATTATTTTAATTGTGTAAAAGTGGCATCAGATAACAAAATGATATAAATGTGGTTTTGTTGATATCAAACTGACCTGCAGAAAAAAAGAACTATTCATGAATTGTTGGCTATTGTTCATTCCACCTCCCAAAAACTAGAATATAAAGTGATCACTGTACGTTGTGTGAATAAAAATGATACCAATAAAAACTTTAAACTGTCCTGCAAAAATCAATCCCTCACATGACTTTGTCAATTCAAAAATATAAAGTATAGCTCTCAAATTAAGGCAATGCAAAAAATGTTTATTTTTGTAAAACAAGAGTTTTTTAGTGTGTGACAGCAGAAAAGCAAATAAAAATTGATATAAATCTGGAAGCGCTGGAATCATACTGACGCCAAACATAAAGCAGTATAACCATTTACACCTCTTAAGGAATGGCATAAAAATTAAATTAAACCAATTCTTAATTTGCTGTTGATTTGTTCATTCTGCCTCCCAAATATCACAATAAGGCTCAAAGCCCATTTATTATGTGCTCTGCACTGAGTGCTTAATAGCAACCAAATGGCTTTGTAGGAAATGATCGCTCCACATCTACTATTCAAATTTTGCATCTAAAATAAAAAGCAGCTGAATTACCTCTGGTGTGGTATTGAAGCAGGTGAGTGACCAGCAAAAGTGAGTAGACTGAGCTTGGTGCGAAGTCTGAATCATTCTCTTGGAAACACTTTTGCATTGCCTAGCCTGCACTAAGAAAAAACTGAGTATATTTTATTGTTTTCATATACAAAGGATTAGCAACCTCGAATGGTAAAATTCAGTGTCTATACAGGACATCTAGTTTCCAGTAATGAACCTCAAACACGGGCTTTTACTGTACGTTTGGTTTCCTGTTCGGATTTGCCAGTCTAATAAAGCTTGTTGAAAGCCTGCAGAACAGCCAATCAACAAGCTTTTAGACTATGGGCAATTACAGAGACATCACCACCATGCGATTGTCCAATGCACCAAGTGACCCAGCCTGTATAAGTGACCCAGCCAGATCATGAGTGCTGCCACCATTCTGCTCTAATTAGTGAAGGGATTGGATGCACCTGTAGTGAGGGACAGATCCTGACTGTGAACTCTGCCAAAAAGCCGATGTGTGTACATTGCAACCCATATCTGTGGGAGCACTGTGCCAAAAGCTGCTGTGTATACTCTACAACCCATTTCTGTGGGAGTACTTTGACAAAAAGCCATTATGTGTACTCTGCAACCAATATCTGTGGATGTACTGTGCCTTTAAGCCACTGTGTACCCTTTGCATGTGGGATTGCTATGCAGTTAAGCCTTTGTGTGTGCTTTGAAAATCATATCTGGGGAAGTACTGTGCCAAATAGCAAATGTATGTACTTTACACACCCTGTGTTAGGCGTCGGGGTCCTGCCACTGCACAGAAGCAAACCAGAGCCTTGCACCCAGCGGTCTCCCATTCTTCTTCGACCGCAGTGGAGCCTGCTCAGCAGATTCATCGGTCCCGGCGCTCTGCTCAGGCCGACTCTGTGGGTTTGCTTGCTGCTTGAATGAATTCAGAATCAGCAGCAGCACCTCTCCCTATTGTAAGATCGGCAGAAGTAAGATGGCGGTCGGCGTTCACAGCCTTTTATACCCACTGTGACGCCACACAAAGCCAGCCAATCACTTCAATGCCCTTCTCTAAGATGGTGCTGGCCGCTGCCTATGTCATCGCGTTGCCCACAGTGTGCGTCCTCCATCATTGGATGAGAAAAGGCGCTGGAAGCATCATTTGAAACGCGACTTTGGCGCGCTGATCGGCGACCTCATGGCCGACATCACGCTAGGGTCGGGTTTCGATCAGCGAAACCCGACTTTGGAGAAAGTCGGCGATTTTTGAATCTGACTGACCTGTTTCGCTCAACTCTAAACACAAGTGATGAAAAGATAGTGTTAGGTCTAGGAGTGCTGCCAAACTGCAAGAAACAGGTTAGGGGAGTTATAGCTCCTTGCAGGATTATGTGCTCTACTGTTAACTTGTGACCATATGGGCACGATATATATATATATATATATATATATATATTATGTTGGTGATTGAAGAAGAGGATCACCAAATAAAAGTATTGAAGTCAAAAATGTCAAAACTAACATTTGTATGTTGTACCTCTAAAAAGGTAGCCCTCTCCAACAAGACACTAAAAATGTAGCCATATCCATTCCACACCATGATAGCTGCCCAACTCATATACATAGGGATTAAAATGTGGGCTGCCAATGTTACAAGAGGGTCACCTCACATAAACAACATATTACCTTTGTCTTATTCATTTCCTTTAGAGATCTTAATCAATGCTAAAACACTAGATGGTCGAGCACTAAAATGTTCAGGTACTTGTTACTTGGGTTGAGCAAATGGGAATACTCGGGTACTCGAACAGAACAAAGAGCCCAATGTAAGTCTATGGGTGACCGAGCATTTTTACCGCGATCCCCCCGGGGGTCCTCTAAAGATCTAAAAACATCTGAAAATGATGGAAACACTGCTCCAATGACACAGGGACTTAATGGGGATCGCCCCTGGAAGCATTCCTGACTCCTAGTTCACAGCTTATATAATGTTGTCAGAGTTTCATGCCATTTTTCTCGATGCACCAAAAAACATACAAAAACGAAACCAAAACTGATTTTGCTGGGAAATATGTTAAGTTACATCCTTTCCAGGTTAATGACTTGTATATAAGGCAAAATAAATAACCCCAGATCAAAATGCTCCTCCCCCACTTGGGCTTTGGTCAGTCGCAGCGTTTTTGAAGCGTTTTTCAACTTTAACATTGCTTGCAACAAAAACAAATGCATTCACTGTGAAATGTCACTGTAACATTTACCAACCCTAGCTGGCCATGTGGTGTGTGACGCATAAGGAGACACATCTTGATTCAATTATGAAGGAGGGACTCTTAAAGTCACAGAGCCTATTTTTACAGAGACATCAGGCAGCATTAATCTGCTTAAAGGGCCATTATTAAACAGTGGGTCTCCTAAACTGTTATAGCCTATGCAGTGAGTGGATGGGCTGCCAAGAACTACAACGCACCCCAATACCCCTTTCACGAGATGGCCAGGAGGGCTTCCATAAAAAATGTTGCATTGAATGCAAGGCCTGCCCTGCTACCAAGTTAAATGCACCCCAATAAGCCTTTGACCCCACATACTGGATGGGCACAGGAAAATCCACTTCACATTATTCATTTTGGAATCCCATTCTGTTTTCTTATGCATTGACTGCAAGGTCTGCCCTGCTGCCAAGTCAATCCCCTTTGGAGGAGGGCCTCTTAACAAAAATGTCCCATTAAAAAGGAGCATGTCTCCTTGACTTGGAATGCCCATACACTAAGTGTGTTGGCTGGAAAACATGTTCCCCTGTAGGGTACATCTCAACCTTTTCCATAACAAGTATTTAACGCCCAGCAAAAGCACTCACCCTTGTTAGGATTTTGACAATGGCTATAGCAGCATGGAACACGTTAACGCTGGTAATCTAGTGGCGGCAGATGAGATGTGGAGGAAGGCCTGATTAA
Organism: Dendrobates tinctorius; assembly: GCF_039654945.1. Lineage (NCBI taxonomy): Eukaryota > Metazoa > Chordata > Amphibia > Anura > Dendrobatidae > Dendrobates > Dendrobates tinctorius. Next base: position 26,866,178 of record NW_027361818.1, on the reverse strand, counting down.
AAACTATGTCCAATTGAAAGAAGATGGTCTCCTAGACTTGTAATGCCCTTACACACAGTGGATGGGCTAACAAACATTTCCTCATGGGGAGTACATTTAAAAAAAAATATATACTATGGGCATCATAGACACCCTTGCCAAAAATTGGACTGCCTTTAGCAGCACAGAACATGATAACCCTGGTCATCTAGTGGCGGAGAAGGAGGAGACATTGAAGAAGGCCTCAGTTAAAACTAGGTCAAATGTAAAGGAGCAGGTCTCCTAGACTTGTAATGCCCGTTCATGCAGTGCATGGGCTGACAAACATTATGGGAAGGAGCCAGGGCTTTATGTTCCACAGACAAATCCTGCATCATTTGAGTCAAATTTGAAATATCATCCGCAAGGGTACGAAGCGGATCCATAGGAAAAGGGAAAAAGGAAAAAAACTGTCTAGGGTCGATTATAATGTCCCACTGCAGCACTACAGGTAAATACCAAGTAACACAAACTCTACTAGATGGCAGCAGAGTGGAGAGTGAGCTGAAGTCCTGCTCAGAGCAGGCCAGGAGAACTGCAGCGAGGCTACCACCAGGTGGCAGTAGAATAGACAGCAAGCAGGGTGGATACCAGAGAGTAGCGTAGTACAAAGTGGAATTCCAAACTCAGAATAAGATTAGCACAAACAGGTCAGTGCCTGTCAGAAGAAGAGGTATCAGAAGGAAGACACAGAATCAGGTCAGAGCCAAAGCAGAGTCAAGTACCAGTAAATCCAAAAACAAGGAAACACAGAGATGGGATGGACAGAAGAGGAGAACACAGACACGGGCAAAGTCAGCTAAACACAGCAAGACAGACCAGGGGTTCTCCAGATCCAGCTACACATGCCATAGGCAGGAAATATAACTGACACTGCCTGCAGGATGCAGAACAGAGATATAGCAAACCTGAAACAGGAACGAGTCAGAGAAAGTTACCCCCTGACATGACCAGACCGGGAAAGGAGAGACGAGACCAAAACCCGGTCTGGATCGTGACACTATTCAAATTAACTCACAATAAATTTTTGAATTGAGGAATAAAGGTAGAAAACGAATCTACTCCCTAAAATTCTTACAAACATTTCACAACTGTCCATTTAACCCTTAAACAATTTTTTATTTCTCTTGTAGGCTGTACAATTTTTAAACTGATTTCACTTTAGATATTTTGCTAAACAAATGGGGCTCATGAGACAGCGTAACAATTCTCCTAAGACATGTATTACCTGGCACCTCACAATATAAATATCAGTACACCGGGCTCCACTATGGCTCTCATTCATGCGTCCGATGGCCATTCCTAATGACCGTAAAGTTGTCTGCTGCCTTAGAAATTTCTTCAGAAAAGGATAAAGATTCCTAAACAGTTATTCAGACATTTCAACATGAATATAAAAAATTATGTAAGTATCATTATTAGTGCTCTATATGATAATACACAATGTATTATGGCTCAGATTCTTCTCACATTGTGGGATGTGTACTGTAAATATTCCAGATACATGTATTATCATTCATTGCCTTGTAAAAATTCTAAGCTGAATTGGAAAGGTCATTTATTCAGAATTATTAAACTTCCCTAAATCAGGGCCATTTTTTCTTGTTCATGATCAGACACATTTTCGGATTCTTTCACACATACGGTTTCTCGTTCAGAAATTCCAATAGTTTCTGCTTCTTTTTTTATATTGTATGCGCTGCCTAACATTTACATTCATTTTTTTTTTTCAATAAGAGGGAAAAATATAAGAAAAAAAAGATAATGCTTCTTTGTATTTCACTTTTCGTTCAGTGCACAGAACACTAGAACAGATTTTTAATTGTCTTCCTCTTTCCATAACAATCACTTTTATATATTGGACACAATTTTTAATAAGGTTTTGATAGGGCAAAAAACAGTGATTTGTATGGTCAGCAGATTATTTTTTACAGCCTTTTTGCTTTTTTGTCAATTACTTCAACTCTATGATGTTTGGTGATATTTCAACAAACATATACATACTATATATATGTGCAAATAAATGAATACAACCGCCACTGTAAGCAGTAAGACTGAATATATTAAATTTGCACTAAAATACAAAGGTACCGTACTTAGCATACAAATTGGCCAATTCATGAGAGACAACCAGCCGCGACAAGGTGACCGTTCATCGATGTGACCCTAAACCTAATATTTATCGAACACTCCTCTCTTGAATATATAGAGAGGCTGAGGCTGATACATTAGTCACATTTACAGGGCAAATTCAGCCTCTTGTTGGCTGCATTTCTAAGTATGGATATGGATGAGCAGACCTGTGGATGTTGGGACTTTACCAGTTTTGACCAAACTTTTATCCAAAGTTCGGTTTCAGTACAAAAACTGTACCCTTTCCCCTTCGAAGCCAATGGTGACCCAAACTTTTGATGCTGCAAAATAGTCAAAGTAAGAGCCAGGGAGCTGCCAAAGGAAGCATAGTACCCCCCCCCCCACAGAGTTTCTCTCCTTCCCGAACTCTGAATAGTTAGCAGTTTTCTGGGGCAAGGCCATGTTTAGGGTACAAACTCTGAACTTTACAGACTCTCTAAATTTCTACTTCTAAGCCGATCCTTGTTTTCTAGGACCCAGCAGCTCCTGCTTCCTCCAAGCTCCTGCTGATAACATGATGGAGAAGAGGAATAAGTGATGTTAACCCTTCCTAATCTGTACACACGGTGTTCATTTAGCTCTATGAACACAGAGATCAGGAGCGCAGCGATGATAATAATGAACCATCTCTGCCTTCTCTATGGGAAGTCTGGCAGTGTTTGACTGCTTGCTTCCTGCATCAATAGCTACAAAATTTCATGCAGCTGCTTTCTCTACAAACACATTTTAGAACATCCTTGCAAGACAACATGCAGCCCACCCAGATATTTACGGTCTATGGGTGTCTATGGGTGTGCTGGAAGTAGTTAATTTTATTGGTTAATTTACACTGTTATCTATTTTTCTTGATAATTTTGGATATACAAAAAATTATGTCATTTCCTCTTTCAACTCATTTTTATTAAAGGGAATTCCTCAGAGGTTTGTTTTATATCAAATGCTATTATTATGTAACATTATATATTCTGGAAGCCTCCTCTAATATATTTACCTGACTCATATATATATATATATATATATATACAGTGGGGCAAAAAAGTATTTAGTCAGTCAGCAATAGTGCAAGTTCCACCACTTAAAAAGATGAGAGGCGTCTGTAATTTACATCATAGGTAGACCTCAACTATGGGAGACAAACTGAGAAAAAAAAATCCAGAAAATCACATTGTCTGTTTTTTTTTTCATTTTATTTGCATATTATGGTGGAAAATAAGTATTTGGTCAGAAACAAAATTTCATCTCAATACTTTGTGATATATCCTTTGTTGGCAATGACAGAGGTCAAAAGTTTTCTGTAAGTCTTCACAAGGTTGCCACACACTGTTGTTGGTATGTTGGCCATTCCTCCATGCAGATCTCCTCTAGAGCAGTGATGTTTTTGGCTTTTCGCTTGGCAACACGGACTTTCAACTCCCTCCAAAGGTTTTCTATAGGGTTGAGATCTGGAGACTGGCTAGGCCACTCCAGGACCTTGAAATGCTTCTTACGAAGCCACTCCTTCGTTGCCCTGGCGGTGTGCTTTGGATCATTGTCATGTTGAAAGACCCAGCCACGTTTCATCTTCAATGCCCTTGCTGATGGAAGGAGGTTTGCACTCAAAATCTCACGATACATGGCCCCATTCATTCTTTCATGTACCCGGATCAGTCGTCCTGGCCCCTTTGTAGAGAAACAGCCCCAAAGCATGATGTTTCCACCACCATGCTTTACAGTAGGTATGTTGTTTGATGGATGCAACTCAGTATTCTTTTTCCTCCAAACACGACAAGTTGTGTTTCTACCAAACAGTTCCAGTTTGGTTTCATCAGACCATAGGACATTCTCCCAAAACTCCTCTGGATCATCCAAATGCTCTCTAGCAAACTTCAGACGGGCCCGGACATGTACAGGCTTAAGCAGTGGGACACGTCTGGCACTGCAGGATCTGAGTCCATGGTGGCGTAGTGTGTTACTTATGGTAGGCCTTGTTACATTGGTCCCAGCTCTCTGCAGTTCATTCACTAGGTCCCCCCGCGTGGTTCTGGGATTTTTGCTCACCGTTCTTGTGATCATTCTGACCCCACGGGGTGGGATTTTGCGTGGAGCACCAGATCGAGGGAGATTATCAGTGGTCTTGTATGTCTTCCATTTTCTAATTATTGCTCCCACAGTTGATTTCTTCACTCCAAGCTGGTTGGCTATTGCAGATTCAGTCTTCCCAGCCTGGTGCAGGGCTACAATTTTGTTTCTGGTGTCCTTTGACAGCTCTTTGGTCTTCACCATAGTGGAGTTTGGAGTCAGACTGTTTGAGGGTGTGCACAGGTGTCTTTTTATACTGATAACAAGTTTAAACAGGTGCCATTACTACAGGTAATGAGTGGAGGAAAGAGGAGACTCTTAAAGAAGAAGTTACAGGTCTGTGAGAGCCAGAAATCTTGATTGCTTGTTTCTGACCAAATACTTATTTTCCACCATAATATGCAAATAAAATGAAAAAAAAACAGACAATGTGATTTTCTGGATTTTTTTTTCTCAGTTTGTCTCCCATAGTTGAGGTCTACCTATGATGTAAATTACAGACGCCTCTCATCTTTTTAAGTGGTGGAACTTGCACTATTGCTGACTGACTAAATACTTTTTTGCCCCACTGTATATATATATCATACTGACTATTTGCTCTACACACAGGAGAACAATCTGACTGCTGTCACTGAGTTTTTCATTTTAGGATTTCAAGTCAGACAATATGTAAGAATTTTTCTATTTTGTCTATTTCTCATGATTTACTGTGGGACAATATGTGGGAATCTCCTGATCATCGCCCTGGTGTCCACCAGCAAGAACCTCCACACTCCAATGTACTTCTTCATCTCACAACTGTCCATCAGTGACATCTTGGTGATCTCAGATATTGTCCCCTACATGCTCCACATTATTCTGCAAAATGGGGGAACCATTACTTTCATTGACTGCATCACTCAGTTTTATTTTCTTTGTGTCTCTGAAGCATTTGAGTGTCTTCTCCTCGCTGTGATGTCATATGACCGATATGTGGCCATCTGTAATCCTCTCCGATACTCATCTATCATGACCAGTGCACATTGCGTGACGTTGTCTGTTACTTGTTGGTTGATTGAATTTTCTATTTTTTTAATTTACATCATACAAACAGCAAAATTGAATTTTTGTGGTCCAAACATTATGGACTATCTATATTGTGACATTGTCCCCTTACTAGAACTTTCCTGTTCTGACACCTATAATTTTCACCTGGGGATTTATTTAATTGGTATTCCTAATATTCTCATTCCTACAACAATTATTATTTTGTCTTATACCTACATAGTTTTAGCAATCTTAAGGATCTCTTCCAGTACCGGTAGACAGAAAGCCTTCTCCACCTGTAGCTCCCACCTCACTGTGGTCTCCATATTCTACGGGACCATGTTCATTGTTTATGTCATTCCAACGAGAAGAGAAACAGTCACGATGAATAAAATTCTATCCTTACTATTTACTGTATTTACTCCTTTGGTCAACCCCATTATATACAGTCTGAGGAATAAAGATATCAGAAAAGCCGTACAAGGAACATTCAACAAGTGTGTTGTCTGGAAGGGGAAAAATTCAGGTCCTTTCACAGATGTTTCATAATTAAACAATGTAACCAGTAGGTCGATACTGTACGTGTAACCTCCTAAGGCCGGGGTCAGACTTGCGAGAAACTGGAACGAGTCTCGCACGTCAATACCCGGCACTGCCACCAGCACTCGGATCGGAGCGTTTAGCTGCATGTATTCCTATGCAGCTTAATGCTCCGATCCGAGTGACCAGCGGCAGTGCCGGGTATTGACGTCAGAGACTCGTCCGACTTTCTTGCAAGTCTGACCCCGGCCTAAGAATGTGTCTACTTTTGGACTCGAACAATCCTACTCTTAAAATCTGATGTTTCTCTTGATCCGGTAATAACTTTTTGGCTGTTTCTACTTGTCTATATGATTCTGTTTTTTTGCCTTTATACATTACTTTTGCAATAAAATCAGGTCGACATTATGTAATCTTAAATTTAGTCTGAAATATACAAAAAATGTCAACTTTAAAAATAGGTTTTATTCTGCCCTTTAATCAGATCACATCCCCCAAAAAATAAATAACAATTATCCCATAATTACTTTATGCTGCCATCCATTTTAATATTCTCTTTTTGGGGTGAAATGGGGTATATCTGAAGGCTCATTAGTTTGGTAGTAGGTTTTTTTGACTTTTCAAGGAATATAATTTTTTTTTTACAAGGCAATGCCGTTTGCAAAAGTTTTTATGGGCATGTGTTATTAGAAAATCACAAATTACTCCAGTTTAAAATGTGCACCCCACAAAATATTGACAACATTATTTGCAACATTGCTTATGCTTTGTGTGTTGCAAAGGAATTAAATCCAAGGGAATGTAAAATGTTTTTTTTTTAAAATGTACTGCCATGCCCCTATTTCTTACACACCTGGAATCAATAAATAATAGCAATTAATTATTACCCACAATATACAGTTTTGATATATTTATACCACATGTTGCCCCACTAATCTTCTTGATTGATAGTGGTCTTAAAAATTAAGGAGCATCCTGTTGATTTTGCAGACGTCTTTCTCAGTCACGATTTCAATTTGCAGAAACCTTAAAGGAAATCTGTCAATTATTATTATTATTTATTGTTATAGCGCCATTTATTCCATGGCGCTTTACATGTATGGAGGAGTATACATAAAAACAAGTACAATAATCTTAAACAATACAAGTCATAACTGGTACAGGAGGAGAGAGGACCCTGCCCGTGAGGGCTCACAATCTACAAGGGATGGGTGATAATACAGTAGGCGAGGGTAGAGCTGGTCGTGCAGCGGTTTGGTGGATCGGTGGTTACTGCAGGTTGTAGGCTTGTCGGAAGAGGTGGGTCTTCAGGCTCTTTTTGAAGGTTTCGATGGTAGGTGAGAGTCTGATATGTTGTGGTAGAGAGTTCCAGAGTAGGGGTGATGCGCGAGAGAAATCTTGTATGCGATTGTGGGAAGAGGAGATAAGAGGGGAGTAGAGAAGGAGATCTTGTGAGGATCGGAGGTTGCGTGCGGGAAAGTACCGGGAGACGAGGTCACAGATGTATGGAGGAGACAGGTTGTGGATGGCTTTGTATGTCATGGTTAGGGTTTTGTAATGGAGTCTCTGGGCAATTGGGAGCCAGTGAAGGGATTGACAGAGGGGAGAAGCTGGGGAATAGCGGGGGGACAGGTGGATTAGTCGGGCAGCAGAGTTTAGAATAGATTGGAGGGGTGCGAGAGTGTTTGAGGGGAGGCCACAGAGCAGGAGGTTGCAGTAGTCAAGGCGAGAGATGATGAGGGCATGGACTAGGGTTTTTGCAGATTCTTGGGTGAGGAATGAACGGATTCGTGAAATATTTTTGAGTTGAAGTCGGCAGGAAGTGGAAAGGGCTTGGATATGTGGTTTGAAGGAGAGATCAGCGTCAAGGATTACTCCGAGGCAGCGAGCTTGTGGGACTGGGGAGAGTGGGCAGTCATTTACTGTAATTGATAGGTTCGTAGGGGGGGTCACGTGAGATGGGGGAAAGATGATGAATTCTGTTTTGTCCATGTTGAGTTTCAGAAATCTAGCGGAGAAGGGATCAACCCTACGAAGACATAAATATGGACATGAAGATTGATTAAAGTTATAATAAGATAGCTGCAATCTGATGTCTTTTTCCAGAAAAATCCATGTTAATTTATGTAAATAATCTGTTGACATCTATGGGCTGGGCATAGATCTCCCTGAGAATCTACCTCCAGAACTTATTTCAAATGAAGGGGGATGTTGCCATGGTGAACCATGTAATGACTGACATTTTTCTCTCATAATCACACAGCTCTACAGTGAGATCAGTGGTAACACAGTACAACAGAAGTGTTAGGCACAGGATTCTTCCTCTGCACAAGAAGAATCTCAAGCCATGCCTTCCCCTGTGGTCTCCCATCTAGTCTCGGCTGCAGCAGATCTTGCTCAGCAGAGACATCGGTCTCAGTGTATTGCTCTGACCCGTGCTGTGTGATTGATTGCTGCTGCCTCTCTAGGTTCTGCTATAGCAGTCAACAGCAAACAGCAGCGAGGAGTCGTTCCTGAGACTAATGAAAAGTAGTCAGAACTCCAGTATTTATCGTGGTGCACGTGGAGGGAATGATTCATCCAAGAAAAGAGGAAATCCTGGCACTCACTTGTGTTGATTTAATTTACTTTATTCCACATCACAGCAAAACGTTTCAGCTCATCCAGAGCCTTTGTCAATTGAGCTGAAACGTTTTGCTGTGATGTGTAATAAAGCAAATTAAATCAACATATGCGAGTGCTGGGATTACCTCTTTTCTTGGATGTTCCTGAGACTAAGTCTGGGTTTCGCCCTACTGAGCATGCTCGTGAGGTGGCAACCTCTCATTGATGGTTGGCAGTCAGCTGCTGAAGTCCTCAAGCGAGCCTGATTGGTCTACTAGCAAGGTCCTGACAGATTAGGATCTATTAAGGGATCTCACAGCTGCATGGCCGTGCGCTAGTATAGACCATGTGGTGTGTGTTGTATGCACGTATGCTTGTCTCTGGTGACTGACTCATTATTGATCCCCTACCCGTGGTATGTATGAGTTTCTCAGCCCTGCCCAGCCTAGCGTCAGTATCAAGTAGTGGCGTTGCTTGTGCGACATCGTGCGACATCGTGCGCGTTGTGGGTCCGGTCAGACTCGAGTCCCCGCATTCTAGGGGCTGAGCCTAAAGACCTCACTCATGCCAGATCTGTTGAGCCTTGTGATGTTTAACAGGGAACAGCCTTTTATTACATTGTTGATGCAGCTCTGTGGAGCAACAGAGTTTGCCGCTGTCCACACCGGGTGACACTCGTGTTTTTGGTGTTCAACCGCCATCTTGTTCCATGATTGCTTAGTAGCAGGTCTCATCTCTGTACGGGGGACCCTGGGTTGTGAACGCATGTTATTATATTTCATTTGGTGCATTCCGCAAACCCTATCATTATACTAGCGCCAGGTTCTGGCTATCAATAGCGGACGAGCCGCAGCTTCTGCAGCTGGAAAACAGGTTGTCCACTTTAGAGCATACAGCTTCAACTGTGGATTCGTCTGTGGCAGCGACGCAGGTGGCCAGATAATCCACTACCAGGGTTCTTTCTGTGACCCCTGTTACATTTTTATCACATCTCCCACTCCCGGAGAAGTCCTCTGGGGATAGTCTCGCTACCCAAATAGTATTGGCAATAAGCAGATGTGTTCTTCAAGAAGGCAGCAGAGACGCTGCCGCCTCATAGCCCCTATAACTGTCCTATAGACCTCTTGCCTGGTACAGAACCTCCCTGGGGACATGTCTACCCCATTTCTCTCCCAGAGACGCAGGCTATGTCCCAGTATATCAAAGAGAATTTGGCGAGGGGGTTTATTAGGAAGTCACTGTCTCCTGCAGGACCAGGGTTCTTCTTCGCTCAGAAGAATAGTGGGGAGTTACTTCCGTGTATATACTACTGGGGTCTCAATGCTATCACTGTAAAAAATAAATATCCTTTACCCGTCATCATGGAGCTTTTTGATAGGCTTCGAGGAGCAAGGATATATACTAAGCTGGATCTGCGGGGTGCTTGTAATCTGATACGCATTCACGAAAGTGACGAATGGAAGACTGCGTCTAATACAAGCGACGGTCCCTATGAATATCTGGTGATGCCGTTCGGCCTTTCTAACGCCCCGGCTATCTTCAAAGTCTTCAAAAAGACTTTGCTAATGACATCTTTCAGGAAATGTTGTCCACCTCAGTTGTTGTATATCTGGACAATATCCTCATCTATTCGCCAGGTATAGATACCCACAGAAAAGATGTTTGCAAAGCTTTCGACCTTTTGCGTGCCAACTACCTTTATGCTAAGTTAGAGAAGTGCGTGTTTGAGCAGGAGTCCTTGCCTTTCCTGGGGTATATTTTCTCAGCCAAAGGCTTGGCTATGGATCCAGCCAAACTGGAGTCTGTGGTGAGCTGACAAGAACCTCATTCCCTTAAAGCGGCTCAGCGCTTCATGGGGTTCATCAACTATTATCACCAGTTCATTCCCCACTTCTCTACCTTAATAATAATAATAATACATTTTATTTTTATAGCGCCGACATATTCCGCAGCACTTTACATTTTAGAGGGGATTTGTACAGACAATAGACATTACAGCATAACAATAATCACATACAGTAGATTATAACAAATACCAAGAGGAATGAGGGCCCTGCTCGCAAGCTTATAGTCTATGAGGAAAGAGGTAGACACGAAAGGTGGGTGGTAACAGTTGCCCTGATTGTATGGACCAGCCATAATGTTAAGTGTGCAAAAGTACAAACACAGAGGGCTAATGGATGCATAAAGCATGTGGGGACATGATGTGGGAAATCTGGTTATGGTAAAACTTTTGGCTGTGCCACACAGGGATAGATTAGGTTAATGTGTTGAGGCGATAGGCCAGTCTGAATAAATGCGTTTTCAGGGCACACTTAAAATTGTGGGGATTGGGGACTAATCGTATTGACCTGGGAAGTGCATTCCAAAGAATTGGTGCGGCACGTGAAAAGTCTTGGAGACGGGAGTGGGAGGTTCTGACTATTGAGGATGCTAACCTCAGGTCATCAGCAGAACGGAGGGTGTAGGGTGGTATACTGAAACAAGGGAGGAGATGTAAGGTGGTGCTGAGCTATGGAGGGCTTTGTGGGTGAGGGTAATAAGTTTATACTGAATTCTGGAGTGGATGGGTAGCCAGTGTAATGACTGGCACAAGGTAGAGGCATCAGTGTAATGATTGGTGAGGAATATGATCCTGGCTGCAGCATTCAAGACAGATTGGAGAGGGGAGAGTTTGGTAAGAGGGAGACCGATTAGAAGAGAGTTACAATAGTCGAGACGAGAATGAATAAGAGAAACAGTAAGAGTTTTTGCAGAGTCCAAAGTAAGAAAAGGTCGAATTCTAGAAATGTTTTTGAGGTGCAGATGACAAGAGCGAGCCAGTGATCGAATGTGGGGGGCAAAGGAAAGCTCAGAATCAAGTATGACCCCAAGACAGCGGGCATGTTGCTGGGGAGTAATAGTGGAACCACACACAGAAATAGCAATGTCGGGTATAGGTACATTAGTAGAGGGAGGAAACACCAGGAGTTCAGTCTTTGACAGGTTCAGTTTCAGATATAGTGAGGACATGATATTAGACACAGCGTTTAGACAATCGCCGGTGTTTTCTAGAAAGGCTGGCGTGATGTCAGGAGAAGAAGCGTATAATTGGGTGTCATCAGCATAGAGATGGTACTGGAAACCAAATCTACTGATTGTTTGACCAATAGGGGCAGTGTACAAGAAGAAGAGGAGGGGGCCTAGAACCGATCCTTGAGGGACCCCAACAGTAAGGGGAAGGTGAGAGGAGGAGGAACCGGCAAAAGGTACAGTAAAGGAGCGGTCGGAGAGATAGGAGGAGAACCATGAGAGAACGGTGTCCTTGAGGCCAATGGAATGGAGCATAGTGAGGAGGAGCTGATGATCCACAGTGTCGAATGCTGCAGAGAGATCCAAGAGAATTAGCATGGAGTAATGACCATTTGATTTAGCTGTTAGCAGATCATTAGAGACTTTAGTGAGGGCAGTTTCAGTGGAGTGTAAAGAGCGGAAACCGGATTGGAGAGGGTCGAGAACAGAGTTTTCTGAGAGATAGCGGATAAGACGGGAGTGGACCAGGCGTTCCAGGAGTTTAGAGATGAAGGGAAGATTAGAGACAGGTCTATAGTTAGCGGCACAGTTTTGGTCGAGGGATGGTTTTTTAAGTAGTGGATGTATGATGGCATGCTTAAATGAGGAGGGAAAAATACCAGAAGAGAGAGAGAGGTTAAATATTTTGGTTAGGTGAGGGTCACAGCAGGGGAAAGGGACTGGAGGAGATGTGACGGAAATTGGTCACTGGTGCAAGTGGTTGGGCGAGAAGATGCAAGGAGCCTGCTTACTTCTTCTTCTGTGACTGGTTCAAAATCAGAGAGTGAGCTAGATGCAGTGGGGGAGGGAAGACAGTGCATGGTATGAGCTGATTGGGAGATAATTTCCTGTCGAATCTGGTCAATTTTTTTCTTTGAAGTAATTGGCCAGATCGTCAGCTCGGAGCTCCGTGGTTGGGGCCTGTACTCTTGGCTTGAGTAGAGAATGAAAAGTGTCAAAGAGACGTTTCGGGTTATTGGACAGTGAGGTGATGAGGGTGTTGAAATAGGTTTGTTTGGAGAGCTGAAGGGCAGTGTTGTATGTTCTAAGCATAAACTTAAAATGGATGAAATCTTCGTGTAGATTGGATTTTCTCCACAGACGTTCGGCGCACCTGGAGCACCGCTGCAGGAAGCTACCTTGGTAGCTCCTTTGCTTGCTCTTACCAAAAAATGAGCCAATCCCAAGTTATGATCAGAAGACTAAGGCTTTCATGTCTGTGAAGTCACACTTCGCCAGGGCTCCTGTGTTACATCGCCCCAATGTAGATAAACCATTCATTCTGGAGGTGGACGCCTCATCCGTTGGTGCAGGAGCAGTCCTCTACCAAAAGGATGCTAAAGGTCCGAAACAGCTGTGTTTCTTTTACTCTTAGAATTTCACAATTTTGGGGATGAGGAGTTACTGGCCATGAAGTTGGCTTTTTTCTAGTGGAGACATCTCCTGGAAGGGTCTCGCCATCCTTTCCAGGTGTACACTGATAACAAAAACCTTCTATACCTTCAAACGGCGCAGCACCTGAATTTTCGCCAGGCCAGATGATCCTTATTCTTCTCCTGATTCAATTTCACCCTTCATTTTCCCTCCGGGGAGAAGAATCTCCGGGCCGATGCTCTCTCTCATTCCCTTGTCTCATCTGAGGAGGGAGACTAGCCTCAGCTTACTATTCCATCAGCTAGTCTCAGAACTGTTTTTGTGGTCTCTCTTGAGTCTGTGCCCTCTGGCAAGACTCTGGTGCCACCCAATTTGCGGCCGGAGGTTCTCTCCTGGGACCACTCGTCCAGGGTGGGTGGACACTTCAGGGTCAAAAGGACATCTGAGCTCTTGGTGAGGTCGTATTGGTGGCCAGGAATGGCACGCGACATAAGGGACTATGTAAAGGCATGTGTCTCCAGTCCCCGAAATAGGCCTTCTCAGCAGAGGCCAACGGGTTGTTGCATCCGCTGCCGGTGGCAGAAAGACCCTGGGAGATGGTCGGGATGGATTTCATTGTGTGTTTGCCTACGTCCCGCAATAATATGGTCATCTGGGTTGTCACTGATCATTTCTCAAAGATGGTACACTTAGTTCCTCTCCCGCGTGTACCATCGGCAAGGGCTTTGGCTGTGCCTTTTATTAAGCACGTCTTCCGATTGCACGGCATGCCAGGTAAAATAGTTGGTGACCGGGGTCCTCAGTTCACTTCTTGGTTCTGGAGAGAGCTTTGCCGCTTGCTCAGTATAGAGCTCAATCTCTCTTCAGCATACCATCCCGAGATGAACAGATTGTTGGAGAGGGTCAATCAGACTCTGGTCAGGTTCTTGCGGCATTTTGTCTCCACCAAGCAGGATGATTGAGCATTGTTATTGCCTTGGTCAGAGCTCACCCTTAATAATGCCATTGCTGACTTTACTGGGCAGACACCTTTCCTCCTTAACTATGGTTAGCATCCGCACGTTCCTGTGCCCATGCTCATTTCGTCTACCGACTCCAAAGTGGTGGACTGGGTGGTGGAAGCTTGTGACATATGGGATCGCACTCAGGAGGCCATTTAGGTGTCCAAGAAGAGAATGAGGGTCTTCATCATCGTCCTCCCACTCCGATTTTCGCTCCTGGCGATTTAGTGTGGCTCTCAGCCCGTAACATCAGGCTGCTTGTTGAGTCCACTAAATTTCTTTCTCGCTACCTAGGTCCTTTCAAGGTCCTTGAGCAGGTGAATCCTGTAGTTTATCGCCTGTCCCTTCCACCGCGCCTTGGAATCATGGACACCTTTCACGTCTCCCTCCTGAAACCCATTTATATGTTGCGGTTTTCTGAGTCATCTGCTGAGACGTCGGGTACGTCTGTGGATGATTTTGAGGTGAACGCGATTGTCGGTTCCAAGGTGGTATGCAGTAAAAATTTTTATCTAGTTGACTGGAAGGGTCATGGTCCAGAAGATAGGACCTGGGAGCCGCTTGAGCACATTCATGCGCCTCAGCTTATCGCAGCATTTGAGCGTAGCGAGGCTTGCCGGAGGGGACAATGTTAGGCGCCAGGATTCTTCCTCTGCATAGGAGGAATCCCAAGCCATGTCTTCACCTGTGGTCCCCCATCGAGTCTCAGCCACAGCGGATCCTGCTCAGCAGACACGTCGGTCTCAATGTGTTGCTCAGACCCGTGCTGTGCGATTGATTGCTGTTGTCTCTCCAGGTTCTCCTATAGCAGTCAACAGCAAACAGTAGCAAGCAGTTGTTTCTGAGACTAAGGCTGGGATTTGTCTTACTGAGCATGCTTATGAGGTGGCAACCTCTCATTGGTGCTCGGCAGTCAGCTGCTCAGGTCCTCAAGCGAGCCAGGATTGGTCTAATAGCAAGGACCTGACAGAAAGGGATCTATAAAGTGATCTCACAGCTAAAAAAGTTATGAGTCTCCGCAAAAAACTATTTTTTATTCAACTTTTTTTTAAGCCACCAAAAGAATAAAATAAATACTTATAGGAATCACTGCAATCATATAGGACTGAAAAATTCTTACCACACAATGAACTTCGTAACGATGAAAACCAAAATATTGTGGTGGAATTGTGTTTTTCTTTTCACCTTGTCTCTGCACTTGGCATTTTTTCACATTTTTCATTACATTATATGGTAGCATTAATAATGACATTTACACTACAACTTGTCCTGCAGAAAAAAAGGCCTCACATGGCAGTGTCCACAGAAAGAGAAGTTATGAGTCTTAGGCTGGGTTCACCTTGCATCCGCTACATGGCGGCATTAACGTTATGTAAGGCTAATTTCACATTAGCGTTTTTTTGCGCAGTGCATCGTGCTCAATAGAAACGCCTGCAAAAAATGCATCATGCGTTTTTGCCTGCATTTGCGTTTTTTATGCGCATTCATTCTCTGGGGTTAAAACCAGTGTCTACCCATTTTTATGCCAAAAACCCATGCGCACGTCCATGTGCATGCCTGCGTTCCCATAGACTGTAATACGTTATTTTGCCGCATTCCATGCGTTTTTTTATGCCTTTCGGCGGACCCAAAAATGCAACAGGTTGCGTCTGGCGCGCACATCTTAAAATAATGCATGTGCACGAAAACGCATATGAACGCGTGTAAACGCAAGACCTTGCGCACGCCATGTTAAACATAGGTACGCATGACGCATGCGCATGGACGCGCATGATGCGCTGAGCAAAAAAAAAACACTAATGTGAAACCAGCCTAACGGATGCGTTAATGTACCCATAGACTGCTATAGACGAGCGCATTGCTAAGGCATTTCATAATTGGTTAGTGATGTGCCGTCATTCTGTGACGGACCCTCAGACGCCGTCTGCAGCGTCCGAGGGTCCATCACTGAAGCATCTGCGCTAGCGGGGTCGCACAACGCAATCGCGGCAGGGAGTAGCGTTAATGCAGTCCGCCAACGTTATGCGTTGAACGGACTGCATTAAGGCTATGTGAACTCGGCCTATGACAATAAAAGGAAACTGTAAAAGCATTAAAATAAAAATTGACAACATCATTAAGGTGTGAAATCTTCAACTCATTCTGGAAAAGGGGAAGAAAAAAATGAGGAAACAGAGAACTTGTTATAGTCAGATATGAATATTATTAAGGATATTGAGGGTTGGGAGAAATATATTGAGGGTTGGGAGAAATATCCCAGGGGCAGAAGAATATATTGAAGTTGTTTAAGAGGAGAGACACAAACATTTCTTCTTTTATGTGATTCCTTTGTGATTTGTGTTATCTCAGAAATAAACCAATTATTATCCATTATTTTATTGTTTCTGTTGAACTGAACCTCAGGAGATATAAGAAAGAAAACACCATCTCCTTAGAGGAGCTGGAACAGCGCTGACATATATACAGGGAGTGAGACGGCAGATTCTGCTCCGCTCATAGATCTCGCATTGTGTCATTTTACAGACACGGATCAAAATAACAATTTCTCTTCAGATTTGTAATTTAACTCTTATCTTGAGCTTGACATTAATTTGTAGATATAAGAGACATGGAAATACCTGATGTAAGTACTGGAAGAACTCCCTGAGATAGCACCAGTGGATTAGGACTATTCCCAATGACATTCAGTGATGTTTAATTCTCATGACCTTAAATAAACCATAAAAATGTTATTTCTTTTTTAACAACACCAGTATAAAGTCATGACCAAAAGTGTTGGTACCCTTGAAATTGTTCCAGAAAGTGAAATATTTCTCCCAGAAAATTATTGCAATTACATATGTTTACTTGCTTTATGTGTATTGGAACAACACAAAAAGGAGAAAAAAGGGTAAATTGGACATCATTTCACACAAACCCCCCAAAATAAGCCAGACAAAATTACTGGCACCTTTCCAAAATTGTGGGTAAACAGCTTTGTTTCAAGCATGTGATGCTCGTTCAAACTCACCTGTGGCAAGTAACAGGTGTGGGCAATATGAAAATCACATCTGAAACCAGATAAATAGGGGAGAAGTTGGCTTAATCTTTGCATTGTGTATCTGTGTGTGCCACACTAAGCACGATAAGATAAGAGAACTTTGTGATGACTTGTGTTGTGAATTCCCTTTCTGGCCTCCCTCTGGTTATTACTGAAGGTAGTGGAGCTGGTCAGATTGACAGAGGGGTTGCGAGTTCTCTTTCTGGGCTCCTTCTGGTGGTTACTGGAGGTAATAGAGCTGATCTGATTGACAGAGGCTTGCCACCTGATAATGATGATGACGATTGGAGATCTGGTGTTTCAGATTGGGATTTAAGACAGCCGACTCCCTCTATCCCTGCTGGTGATTTGCTTTCTGTTCATCCTGAGGTCTGATTTCGCTAGCTCTGTCCCTGCATGTTCAGCTAAGTGGTTTATTTGCTATTCTTTTGCATTTGATCTGATTTTGTCTATCTCTTCTTGGTGCGGGTCAGCCAGCTCCGGCTGGGGCTGTCCTGAATCACCGCCCATATGTTACTGCTTGTGCCAGTTTGTTTTACCCCTGTTAGATTGGTCTCTTTTTGCTCTGCTTTCAGAATATACCAGAGTGCTGATATAGTGGGGGACAAAGTCGTGTGACTTCAGTGTTTTTTGCATCAGACGTGTTGGACTTTTTGCAGGGTTTTTTGCATGATTGCAGACAGTGTCTTTCCTCTCTTGTCCTGTCTAGTCAGTGTGGGCCCCATCATTTGCTCAGTCTATTTTCCTGCCTGTGTTTGTGTTTTCATCTGGTTTCACCGACAATATACAGTATGTTTGGGGGCTATCTATTCATTTGGGGTCTGCTCTGGGGCAGTTTAGATTTCCCCTTTCTTGCTTTAGGCTTAGTTAGCTCTCCAGCTGTGCCGAGGTGTCTAGGATCATCGTAGGTACGCTCCACAGCTACTGCTAATTGTGTGGATAGGATCAGCGGTCTGCAATCTGCTTAGGTACCAACCTCTCTGGTTTTCTGTGGCTTAGCCTGGACCTGCTCTCCTCCTCGGTGACCCATTCATAACAGACTTGAGAACCAAATTGGTTGAAAAATATCAACATTCTCATGGTTACATAAAAAGATAGATTACAGTTTGCTAAAATGCATGTGAGCAAGCCAAAATCCTTCTGGGAAAGCTTCTTATGGACAAATGAGACAAGGATAGAGCTTTTTGGTAAAGCACATCATTCTGCTGTTAAAAAAAATGGAATGAAAGAAAAGAACACAATATCTATAGTCAAAATTGACGTAGGTTCAAAGATATTTTTGTAATGTTTTGCTGCCTCTGACAATGGGTGCCTTGACTTTGAACAAGGCACCATGAATGCTGAAGATTACCAACAGATATCGGTTCACAATGTAGTGCCCAGTTTAAGTAAGCTGGGTTTCTGTCCTAGATGATGGGTCTTACAGGAGGACAATGACCCTAAACCTTTTTCAAGATGCACCCAAAATGGATGAAGCATAGCACTTGAGAGTTCTGAAGTGGTAACAATGAGTCCAGATTTAAATCTCATTGATCGCCGGCGGAGAGATCTTAAAATTGCTGTTGGGAGAAGATATCTTCAATTATTATGAGAGACCTGGAGCAGTTTGCAAAAGAAGAGTGGTCCAACATTCCAGTTGAGAGGTGTAAGAAGATTGTTGATGGATATAATAAGCGATTGATTGCAGTTATTTATTTAAAAGGGGGTGCAAACAAATATGAAGTTGAGGGTACCAATAATTTTATCTCACCCATTTTTGGGATTCTGTGTGTAATTATGTACAATTTACCATTTTTTCTCTGCTTTTTTGTGTTGTTCCAATACTCATAAAGGAAACAAACACGAGTATAACAATAACGTGTAATCATCATCATCAAAAACAAATAATAAAATACATGTAAGATGTTTAAAAATTATTCCATTCTCAAGTTCGGTGTTGGCAATGCACAAATGAGAATTTACCGGATTCGTCATTGTTTAGCATCACCTGTTTGTCTAGCTCTGAAGCAAGAGTCAGGAATTCCAGGTCCTGAAAAATATCCTCTCGCCTCCCCTGTTATGTTCGGAAGGTATTTTTTTTGTTTGGTTTTCATTTAGGAGGGTGGTGGGTAGTGATACTTTTACGTGTTACATTTTTAGTAAAGTACATCTAGAGAATGGAAGAGTTGCTTAAACTTTGTCTCTTTCAAACACGGAACACAATTCCAATGAGATCTTCATAAAAAACCAATGGGTCCAATCCTGTAGCAGTCAAGAGAGACGCACAATTTTTTTGTTACTTGTAGTAAATGTATAAAGCTGGTTGGAGCGTGCTGTGGTTTTCTAATCTCTTTGTTCTATGATTGCCAGTGTAGGGAAAGGATAAAAACAAAAATCTTACATGAACCTTTACTCGACCTCTCCAACTTCCATCGTCGTAAGATTTGTCAGTCTTCACTCTTCCATCTTCTATATTCTAAGTTCTTCTATTTCTGAGACTCCGGAATTGCAGTTTTTCACTAAGCCCCTCATCGTCAAATTGGAGGGATGAAACAAACATTAATTTTAATGTCTTGTGTTATGCCCCACAACAGCATGGGGTATAGGGAAGAAATAAATCTATCATGTGAGGAGGCATTCAGAGGACGTGTCACAGTGTAAAGGTAGAGGAACAGCCAAGACAAGGTGAGTGGCAGTTTTTCTAACTCCTTCCCTGCTCTCTGAATCCTGCAAAAGATTTGTATTCTGGTAGAGATGAGCAAATTGATTTTCAGTAGCCTGGTTTTAACCCCTCTGTGCCATCCGACGTACTATTCCGTCCATGTGACCTGGGACTTAATGCCCAAGGACGGAACACTACATCATAGCGATCAGCTGCACTCATGAGTGGTGTGCGGCCGATCGCGGCCCGGTGTCAGCTGCTTCTCACAGCTGACACTCGGCATTAAGTGCCAGGAGCAGTCACAGACCGCTCCCATCACTTTAACCCCTGTATTTGATCGCAGCATTCCGGGAGCAGGCAGAGGGCTGACAGCCCCTCTGCCTTTGGATCAGAGAGCCCACAGCGTGACGTGAGGTCCCAATCGCTGCTAAGGTAACCCGATGTCATCATGATGTCATCCGGGTTACAAGAGCTGAGAAGCTTCCTGTTATGCACAGTGCATTTCAGGAAGTCTCTGAGGTCAGTGTGCAGGGATTGAAGCACTGACAGCTTCTATGGCATGCAGATGCTGCTTCATTTGCATGATACAGAAGTGATCAGCCAGAACAAAATGAGTGTCACAAAGTTGGACTAAGTGTAAAAATTAGAATAAAGTAAAAAAAATGTTTTTAAATAATTGCAAAAATATTAAAAGAATAATAATTAGGGATGATCGAGTATACTCGTTAGGATTTGGTACTCGGCGAGTAATGCGGTACTCGAATCCTGGCGAGTATTTCACTACTTGCCTCGCAATATTTGGCACAGCCCGCACAGTCCCCGAACAATACCCAGCACAGTCCCGCACAGCCCAGCACAGTCCCCGAACAACACCCATCACAGTCCCGCACAGCCCAGCACAGTCCCTGCACAGTACCTGCAAAGCCCAGCACAGTCCCGCACAGTACCTGCACAGCCCAGGGCAGTCCCGCACAGCCCGGCACAGTCCCCGCACAGTACCTGCACAGCCCAGGGCAGTCCCGCACAGCCCAGCACAGTCCCAGCACAGTACCTGCACAGCCCAGCACAGTCCCAGCACAGCCCAGCACAGTCCCCGAACAATACTCAGCACAGTCCCACACAGCCCAGCACAGTACCCGCACAGTACCTGCACAGCCCAGCACAGTCCCGCACAGGCCAGCACAGTCCCACACAGCCCAGCACAGTCCCACACAGCCCAGCACAGTCCCCGCACAGTACCTGCACAGCCCAGCACAGTCCCGCACAGCCCGGCACAGTCCCCGCACAGTACTTGCACAGCCCAGCACAGTCCCGCACAGGCCAGCACAGTCCCACACAGCCCAGCACAGTCCCCGCACAGTACCTGCACAGCCCAGCACAGTCCAGCACAGTCCGGCACAGTATTCACACAGGTCCCGCCCATTACTCACATTTCCCATAGACTTACATTGGACTCGTTATGAGTACCCAAATATTAGGAGGTACTCGCAACGAGTACAGCGAGTCCGAATACTTCACTACTCGCTCATCCCTAATAATAATAATAATAAATCAATATTTATTCAATCACTAAATAAATATTTGAATTAAAAAAATCTAAACAATAAAAGTACACATATTTGGTATCCCACGTCCGTAACGACCCGCCCTATAAAACTGTCCCAGTAGTTAACCCCTGTAATGAACCCCATAAAAAAGTAAATAAAACACGAGTCACAAAACAATGCTTTATCATCATACCGCTGAACAAAAAGTGGAATAACACGCGATCAAAAAGACGGATATAAATGACCATGGTGCCGCTAAAAATGTCATCTTGTCCCGCAAAAAACGAGCCACCACACAGCATCATCAGCGAAAAAATAAAAAAGTCATAGCTCGCAGAATAAAGCGATGCAAAAACAATTATTTTTATATAAAATAGTTTATTGTATAAAAGCGCCAAAACATAAAAAATGACATAAATGAGGTATCGTTGTAATCGTACTGAGCCGAAGAATAAAGCCGCTTTATCAATTTTACCACACGTGGAATGGTATTAACTCCACCCCCCAAAAGAAATTCATGAAATGCTGGTTTTTGCTCAGTAGAAAGTGATCAAAAAATGTCATGTGCCTGACAATGGTACCAATAAAAACGTCCTGCAAAAAACGTCCTGCAAAAAATAAGACCTCACATGACTCTGTGGGTCAAAATATGGAAAAATTATAGCTCTCAAAATGGTGATGCAAAAACTATTTTTTGCAATAAAAATCGTTTTTTTAGCGTGCGACAGCTGCCAAATATAAAAACCCGGTATAAGGCTTCTTTCACACGTCCTGATATTTCTGGTACCAGAGATGTCAGTGTCCGTATATGTAGTACTTGTGGCACACGTGTGGTATGCGTGTGCTGCATCAGTAGCACAAGGACAGGCGCCAGGGAAGAAGCGTTACAGTTAGCGCCGTTCCCTTCGCTGGGTGCTGAACACGGCTCTCGTCATTCTCCCCTGCTCTGCCGGCAATTGGCACAAGCAGGGGAGAATGATGAGAGACATGTTCAGAACATGGCACCGGGGAATAGCGCTTACTGTAACTCTTCTTCCCCGGTGCCGATGCGTGTCACATGGATGACATCCGTGTGTTATGCATATGCATATGTGCTGGATGTTTTGTGGCCCTTGCTGACATTAAAAAAGACATGTCAGTGTGTTTGCTCAAACATACATACTAACATATTCACAGATGCATTCACTTAAATAGGCAAATAGCGCTCCGTTCCTCCCGAGTCTCTCCGCAGGACTGCCCAATGGTATAAAATTCTGTGACACACCCATGGTGTCAACATGATCACTGCACCCCTAGATGAAGTCACTGAGAGGTGTAATCTGTAAAATGGTGGTCACTTATGGGGGGTTCTGCTGTTTTGGCACCTCATGGGCTCTCCCAGTGGGTCATGGCACCAGCAAACCATAACAGTAAAATCTGGTGCTCCTTCCCTTCTGAGCTCTGCCATGTGCTCCAACAGTGGTTTACCCTCACATATGAGGTATCAGCATACTCAGAACAAATTGCACAATGACTTTAGTGGTCCAATTTCTTCTGATACCCTTGGGAAAATAAAAAAATGGGGGTTAAAATCATTTTTGTGGAAAAATATGATTTTTTTATTTTGCGGCTCTATGTTATAAACTTCTGTGAAGCACTTGGAGTTTCGAAGTGCTCAACACTAGTGTTGAGCATTCCGATACCGCAAGTATCGGGTATCGGCCGATATCAGCGGTATCGGAATTCCGATACTTAATTCCGATACTTTTTTCATATCGGATTCCGGGATCGGAATCGGAATAGGAAGTTCCCATCATGCTATGAGCCTGCTTGCTTTGATTAAGCCAATGGGAATCCTCCGAAGTGTGGGCACATCCTGTTAGGCATGTAGGCATGTTAACTATTGGCATGGCTGTGATTGGCTGCCGAAATGATGTCATGATGCACTATAAAAGCCACCGCAGCCGCCATTTCTGGTCACTCTGCTGTGAATTCAGTTAGGGACAGGCTGCTGTAGAAGACTGTGAGGGACAGTTAGAAATAGCGATTCTAAAAACAATATTGTGCTTTATCCAGGCTACATAAACCACCACTGTAGCTTGCTTTTCCCTAGCAGCGCTGTTTTCACAGCTGTCTGCAAGGGCTGTGTGAGTGCAGCTCACACTGTGGAGTGGGTCCTGCAGCCACGTCAGGCTGTAGGCCACCCAGTGTGATCACTGCTGCCTCATACATCTTTTATTTTTTGAGCTGCATTTTTTAAATAATTTCAATCTAGTGTGCTTCCATCCGTATCCATATACGTTGGTTGCAAACACTAGTAGTAGACAGCGCAGCCTTTCTGCAGCCTTTCAGTGCTAGTGTCCACTTTGCTGCACTGTTCACGGCTGTCTGAGAGGTCTCTGACTGTGTGTGAGTGCAGCTCATGCTGAGTAGTGTGTCCTGCAGCTACGTCTGGCTGTAGGACGCTCAGCGTGCGTCACTGCCTCACACATATTTTTATTTGAGTGCAGCTCATTTTTTCTTCTATTAGTGTGCATCCATCCGTCTCCATCTACGGTGGTTGCAAACACTATATAGGAGTACACAGCGGAGCCTTTCTGCAGCCTGTCAGTGCCAGTGCCCACTTAGCTGCACTGTTGACGGCTGTCTGAGAGGTCTCTGACTGTGTGTGAGTGCAGCTCACGCTGAGTAGAGTGTCCTGCAGCTACGTCTGGTTGTAGGACGCTCAACGTGCGTCACTGCCTCACACATATTTGTCTCTGAGTGCAGCTCATTTTTTCTTCTCCTATTAGTGTGCATCCATCCGTATCCATCAACATTGGTTGGTTGCAAACACTATATAGGAGTAGATAGAGGAGCCTTTTTTTCTGGCTTGTGCCCTGCCGGCGCAGCCAGATTAGTATTACCCAATTTTTTTGGAGCCTCATCTTTTGCATTGTAGGTTACCTGCCTGCATTGTAATAGCTCCAAAAAGTTGGTGATACTATCAGTTTCAATTCTTTGTTCTCATACTTTGAGTTTGTTTCAAACAAAGAAACCACATAAAAAGTTCACCAAACACTACATTTTGAACTTGTGTAGGCCACATCAGCTCCTATTAAAGTCTAGTCCACACACACACACTTCATAAAATTAGTGTTTCTTGTACCTGTAACCAGCTGTTCAGGAATAAGCACACTAAGGCCCCCCTTTGTCCTTTTTTGCCTATCTTAAGCAGTCTTGCAAGATGAAGAAGGCAGGGAGTAAGGCGCGGGGGCGTGGGCGTGGGCGTGGAGTTTCAGCAGGGAGAGGACGTGGGGATTCTGCAGGGAGAGGACGTGGGGATTCTACAGGTAGAGGACGTGGGGATTCTGGGCCTGCTGCGGGCACCAGTGGATCAGCATCCCCCAGTTTTAGCAGGCAACAGTCCTTTATGCGCAGCTTTGTAGGACCTCAACGTACCCCACTGCTGCGGGAGGAACAAATTGAAGCCGTTGTCGGATGGATGGCAGCTAACGCATCGACTTCAATTACTTCCGCATCCTCTCAGGGTCAGAGCACCGAAGAGCAACCATCTGTCTCTTCACCACCTGCCAAAGTGCCCAGGCAGTCAGAGAGACATGGACAGGAGCCATCACAATCTCTACTTCTGTTCTCGGAATCTGTTGGCTTGGAAAGAGGGGGCCAGCCAAGCAGCATTCCTGAATGTGAAGAAGAGGGAGTATGCAGTGATGCGCAACTTCTTTGTCCCTCTGAATCTGAAGAGGCGAGTGGGCCAGTGCCTATGGTCAGCACACCTCAGTACGCATCAGATGATGACGAGACTCAGTTGCCACTTTCTGGTGCGTACGGTGCTGGCGAGACAACCCCGGAGAAGCAGCTGTTTGAAGAGGGGAGGGAAGATGATGAGGTCCTTGACCCATCATGGCGTGAGCAACAGGAAGGTGGTGGGAGCAGCTCGGAGGAAGAGATTCCCCTACCGGCCAAAACAGGAGGCAGAGGGAGGGGGAAGACTTGGTTGCCTGTACCCTCCACTTCGGCACCCGTTAGGAGCATTCCTCCTTCCAAAGGCAAACCGGGCGCTCACAAGAGTTGCAGTGCGTGGTCCTTTTTTGACACAGTTGCAGATGACATTTGCTTTGTCAAATGCAAGCTGTGTCATCAGAGAGTCAAAAGAGGGAGAAATGTCAGCAACCTCAATACCACAAATATGTGGAAACATGTGCGCACCAAGCACGAGTTGGAGTTGCATAGACACCCTCAAGACGTAGGCCAACGTACAGCACCACCTACCACCTCTTCAGTTCGTGTTGGGCCCTCTTCCTCCAGCTCACACACTGCTGGTTCGGCTTCCTCACAGGATCGCCAAGGAAGAACCTCTGCCACTGTTGTCCGGAGACCCTGTCAGATTCCACCCATAACAGCACGTTCCCATCCATCACAGCCATCGGTAGCACAGGCATGGGATAAAAGGCGCCCTTACTCGGCAAACCATCCCCGAGCACAGTCTCTGAATGCTGGCATTGCCAAACTTCTGGCAGTTGAAATGCTGTCATTCAGGCTGGTGGACACTGACACCTTCCGGGACTTAATGGCATTGGCAGTCCCCCAATACAACGTGCCCAGCCGCTTTTATTTCAGCAGGCGAGCCGTCCCTGCCCTGCAGAAACATGTTGAGGGCAAAATAAAACATGCGCTACTAAACGCCGTTAGTAGCAAGGTCCACCTGACCACCGATGCGTGGACCAGTAACCATGGACAGGGACGATACCTTTCCCTCACTGCCCACTGGGTCAATGTTGTGGAGCCAGGTACGGATCTGGAGAGTGGCGCTGTACGTGTTCTTCCAACGCCACGGATTGCAGGACTCCAGTCTGTACACATAGACTCCTCCTCCTACTCAAGTTCCTCAGAAACAGCAGAGCAGGAGCCTGTTACGACCGATATGAGCACAGCCGTGGCCAAACGTCAACAGGCTGTACTCAAATTAATTTCTTTGGGGAATCGAAGCCACACAGCGCAGGAGCTCTGGAATGCTATCAAGCTGGAGAGCGATGTGTGGTTTGGGCCAGCGAATCTCCAGCCGGGCTTGGTAGTGTGTGACAATGGCCGAAATCTGGTGGCAGCTCTTGGCCTAGGCAACCTCACACACATCCCATGTCTGGCACATGTTCTTAACTTGGTCGTGCAGAGCTTTCTGAGGGACTATCCGGATCTTGATGCACTGTTGCACAAGGTCCGCATAGAGTGCGCTCACTTGCGACGTTCCAGCACGGCAAGATCGCGCCTCGCTGCTCTGCAGCGACGATTTGGCCTTCCAGAACATCGCATCATATGTGACCTACCCACCCGGTGGAATTCAACGTTACATATGTTGGAGCGGTTGTGTGAGCAGCAGGCAGCAGTCATGGAGTACCAGCTGCATCAGGCGCAAACAAGTCGCACTGTGCGCCGTTCACACTTCAGCACCATTGAGTGGGCCTCTATGAAGGACATCTGCCTCGTTTTGCGTGCCTTCGATGAATCCACGCGGATGGCGAGTGCAGATGATGCACTAGTCAGCATGACTGTCCCCCTTATCTGCCTGCTTCAACAAACACTGCAAGCACTAAGGGATGAGGTTTCAGAAGAGGTGGAGGATGAGGAGTCCCAAATGCCATCTGCTTCTGGACAGTCTGCGCTACGTGTTTCCTCACAAAGGCCTAGGCAGGGGACACTTTGTGAGGAGGATGAGGAGGAGTCGATGGAGGAGGAAGACATCTCTCCAGAGGAGGGAGGTACACAAACCTCTACTCAGTATGTACAGCGAGGGTGGGGTGATGCAGAGCAGGTCGAGGTCACGCCTCAAACAGGGGACAGCGGTTCTTTGGCAGTTGGGAGTCTGCAGCACATGGTTGATTTCATGCTGCAGTGCCTGAGAAACGACCGCCGCATCGCCCACATTCTCGTCTCGGCTGATTATTGGGTGTACACCCTCCTAGATCCTCGCTACCGGGACAGCGTACAAAGGCTCATACCAACGTTGAACCGGGAGCGTAAAATGCGGGAGTACGAAGAGTCACTGGTGCAGTCCATAATGTTTTCCATTCCACCCGACAGCATTGTTGCAAGTGCTTTACAAAGCAGCTCTGTGCGTCGAGGCAGTGGAGGAAACTCTGCACAAAGAGGGAGCAGAGGCAGTGCCGCAGCACAAGGCAAGACCACTATGGCCCAAATGTGGCAAAGTTTTGTGTGTCCACCACAATTGTCTACACCATCAGCGACGCCTCGAGTCAGCAGGAGGCAACGCTTCCGTCAGATGGTGTCAGACTACATGTCTTGCCCTGTCGCTGTACTCCCAGATGGCTCTTCCCCCTTCAAGTTTTGGGTCTCTAAGCTGGATACATGGCCAGAGCTTAGCCAGTATGCATTGGAGGTGCTGGCTTGCCCTGCTGCCAGTGTATTATCGGAACGTGTCTTTAGTGCCGCAGGTGGTGTACTAACAGACCGTCGCACGCGACTATCTTCCGATAATGTTGACCGGCTGACTTTTCTGAAAATGAACAAGGCCTGGATCTCCAAAGACTTTGCCATTCCTCTTACAGACTAAATTAGTGGTTGGCAACTGTATCCAGGTCTGCTGGTGTGTTCATTTTTCTACCACCTGAACTATAATCCCTGTGCTTCAACACAGCCAGTTGTCGCTCAGATGTGTCGTCTGCACAGAGAAACACACTAGCTCCTGTGTTACTGGGGTTCAGTAATGCCAGCTGATCCCCTGCTGTGTGGACGGCAGAGTCACCAGCTCCATCAACATTCAAACCACTACTGATTTTTAACCGTGCCCAACTTAGGTCTCTGGCTCCACTGTCTCTACTATTTCCCCTGCCCTCCAACCCCGCCATCTACATCTCTGAAGTGGCGTCAGCACAATCTACACTTGTTCCTGTGTTCCTGTGGCTCAGTCCCATCAGTTTATCCCCTGATGTGTGTCCGGCAAGGTCTCCTGCTCTGTCCACATTCCCATAACCAGTAGTGGGAATGAGGACAGAGCTGGCGAACTTGCCGGACAAACATCAGGGGATCAACTGATGGGACTGAGCACCAGTAACACAGGAACAAGTGTAGATTGTGCTGACGCCACTTCAGAGATGTAGCTGGCGGGGTTGGAGGCCAGGGTAAATAGTAGAGACAGTGGAGCCAGAGGCCTAAGTGGAGCATGGTTAGAATCAGTAGTAGTCCACAACCTCCATAAAAACCGCTGCCCATTGGCCTCTGCATGCGGCATGCGTAATCCTGGGCACCAACAGCGTCAGTTGGTGTTCAGAAGTGTCGTCTCCACAGAGCCAAACACATTCGTTCAAGTGTTAGTGGGGTTCAGCACTGCCAGCTGTTCCCCTGCTGTGGAGATGGCAAGTCTCCTGCTGCCTTCACCTGCCCAAATCCAGTAGGCCCCAGCCTGCTCCTCGCCTAATCCTGGGCTCCAACAGCGTCAGTTGGTGTTCAGAAGTGTCGTCTCCACAGAGCCAAACACATTCGTTCAAGTGTTAGTGGGGTTCAGCACTGCCAGCTGTTCCCCTGCTGTGGAGATGGCAAGTCTCCTGCTGCATTCACCTGCCAAAATCCAGTAGGCCCCAGCCTGCTCCTCGCCTAATCCTGGGCTCCAACAGCGTCAGTTGGTGTTCAGAAGTGTCGTCTCCACAGAGCCAAACACATTCGTTCAAGTGTTAGTGGGGTTCAGCACTGCCAGCTGTTCCCCTGCTGTGGAGATGGCAAGTCTCCTGCTGCCTTCACCTGCCAAAATCCAGTAGGCCCCAGCCTGCTCCTCGCCTAATCCTGGGCTCCAACAGCGTCAGTTGGTGTTCAGAAGTGTCGTCTCCACAGAACCAAACACATTCGTTCAAGTGTTAGTGGGGTTCAGCACTGCCAGCTGTTCCCCTGCTGTGGAGATGGCAAGTCTCCTGCTGCCTTCACCTGCCAAAATCCAGTAGGCCCCAGCCTGCTCCTCGCCTAATCCTGGGCTCCAACAGCGTCAGTTGGTGTTCAGAAGTGTCGTCTCCACAGAACCAAACACATTCGTTCAAGTGTTAGTGGGGTTCAGCACTGCCAGCTGTTCCCCTGCTGTGGAGATGGCAAGTCTCCTGCTGCCTTCACCTGCCAAAATCCAGTAGGCCCCAGCCTGCTCCTCGCCTAATCCTGGGCTCCAACAGCGTCAGTTGGTGTTCAGAAGTGTCGTCTCCACAGAGCCAAACACATTCGTTCAAGTGTTAGTGGGGTTCAGCACTGCCAGCTGTTCCCCTGCTGTGGAGATGGCAAGTCTCCTGCTGCCTTCACCTGCCAAAATCCAGTAGGCCCCAGCCTGCTCCTCGCCTAATCCTGGGCTCCAACAGCGTCAGTTGGTGTTCAGAAGTGTCGTCTCCACAGAGCCAAACACATTCGTTCAAGTGTTAGTGGGGTTCAGCACTGCCAGCTGTTCCCCTGCTGTGGAGATGGCAAGTCTCCTGCTGCCTTCACCTGCCAAAATCCAGTAGGCCCCAGCCTGCTCCTCGCCTAATCCTGGGCTCCAACAGCGTCAGTTGGTGTTCAGAAGTGTCGTCTCCACAGAACCAAACACATTCGTTCAAGTGTTAGTGGGGTTCAGCACTGCCAGCTGTTCCCCTGCTGTGGAGATGGCAAGTCTCCTGCTGCCTTCACCTGCCAAAATCCAGTAGGCCCCAGCCTGCTCCTCGCCTAATCCTGGGCTCCAACAGCGTCAGTTGGTGTTCAGAAGTGTCGTCTCCACAGAGCCAAACACATTCGTTCAAGTGTTAGTGGGGTTCAGCACTGCCAGCTGTTCCCCTGCTGTGGAGATGGCAAGTCTCCTGCTGCCTTCACCTGCCAAAATCCAGTAGGCCCCAGCCTGCTCCTCGCCTAATCCTGGGCTCCAACAGCGTCAGTTGGTGTTCAGAAGTGTCGTCTCCACAGAGCCAAACACGTTCGTTCAAGTGTTAGTGGGGTTCAGCACTGCCAGCTGTTCCCCTGCTGTGGAGATGGCAAGTCTCCTGCTGCATTCACCTGCCAAAATCCAGTAGGCCCCAGCCTGCTCCTCGCCTAATCCTGGGCTCCAACAGCGTCAGTTGGTGTTCAGAAGTGTCGTCTCCACAGAACCAAACACATTCGTTCAAGTGTTAGTGGGGTTCAGCACTGCCAGCTGTTCCCCTGCTGTGGAGATGGCAAGTCTCCTGCTGCCTTCACCTGCCAAAATCCAGTAGGCCCCAGCCTGCTCCTCGCCTAATCCTGGGCTCCAACAGCGTCAGTTGGTGTTCAGAAGTGTCGTCTCCACAGAGCCAAACACATTCGTTCAAGTGTTAGTGGGGTTCAGCACTGCCAGCTGTTCCCCTGCTGTGGAGATGGCAGTCTCTCCTGCTGTCTCCGCATTACAAAGACAGTAGGCCTCTGCCTACACCCTCCTATTTCCTGGGCTTCAACACAGCCAGTTGTAGTTCGGAAGTGCCGTCCACACGGAAAGAGATACTTGCTCCCGTGTCTCAGTGGGGTTCAGTAACGTCAGCTGATCCCCTGCTGTGTGGATGGCAGTCTCTCCTGCTGTCACCTCATTCAAAATTCAGTAGGCCTCTGCCTACACCCTCCTATTTCCTGGGCTTCAACACAGCCAGTTGTAGTTCGGAAGTGCCGTCCACACGGAAAGAGATACTTGCTCCCGTGTCTCAGTGGGGTTCAGTAACGTCAGCTGATCCCCTGCTGTGTGGATGGCAGTCTCTCCTGCTGTCACCTCATTCAAAATTCAGTAGGCCTCTGCCTACACCCTCCTATTTCCTGGGCTTCAACACAGCCAGTTGTAGTTCGGAAGTGCCGTCCACACGGAAAGAGACACTTGCTCCCGTGTCTCAGTGGGGTTCAGTAACGTCAGCTGATCCCCTGCTGTGTGGATGGCAGTCTCTCCTGCTGTCACCTCATTCAAAATTCAGTAGGCCTCTGCCTACACCCTCCTATTTCCTGGGCTTCAACACAGCCAGTTGTAGTTCGGAAGTGCCGTCCACACGGAAAGAGATACTTGCTCCCGTGTCTCAGTGGGGTTCAGTAACGTCAGCTGATCCCCTGCTGTGTGGATGGCAGTCTCTCCTGCTGTAAACTCATTCAAAATACAGTAGGCCTCTGCCTACACCCTCCTATTTCCTGGGCTTCAACACAGCCAGTTGTAGTTCGGAAGTGCCGTCCACACGGAAAGAGATACTTGCTCCCGTGTCTCAGTGGGGTTCAGTAACGTCAGCTGATCCCCTGCTATGTGGATGGCAGTCTCTCCTGCTGTAAACTCATTCAAAATACAGTAGGCCTCTGCCTACACCCTCCTATTTCCTGGGCTTCAACACAGCCAGTTGTAGTTCGGAAGTGCCGTCCACACGGAAAGAGATACTTGCTCCCGTGTCTCAGTGGGGTTCAGTAATGTCAGCTGATCCCCTGCTGTGTGGATGGCAAAGTCTCCTGCTGCCTACACAGTCGTACCACTACTGATTTTTAACCGTGCTCCAATTAGGCCTGTGGCTCCACTGTCTCTCGTATTTCCCCTGTCCTCCAACCCTGCCAGTTACAGCTCCGAAGTGGCGTCTGCACAATCCACACTTGTTCCTGTGTTACAGGTGTTCAGTCCGATCAGTTAATCCCCTGATGTGTGTCCGGCAATGTCGCCTGCTCTGTCCACATTCCCATTATCGGAATGTGGACAGAGCAGGCGACATTGCCGGACACACATCAGGGGATTAACTGACCGGACTGAACACCTGTAACACAGGAACAAGTGTGGATTGTGCAGACGCCACTTCGGAGCTGTAACTGGCGGGGTTGGAGGACAGGGGAAATACGAAAATCAGTGAATCCACAGGCCTAAGTGGAGCTTGGTTCAAATTAGTAGTCTACAACCGATCTTAAAATTTCTTCAATGCAGCCTAAGCCTGCTCCGTGCTTGTCCCTGGGCTTCAACACAGCCAGTTGTTGCTCGGAAGTGCCGTCTTCACAGAGTAAAACACTAGCTCCTGTGTTTGTGGGGTTCAGTAACGTCAGCTGTTCCCCTGCTGTTTTGATGGCAATCTGTCCTGCTGCCTCCCAATTGACAGCACATCAGGCCTCAGCCTGCTAAGTGCTTGTCCTGGGCTCCAACATCGCCAGTTGCTGCTCATAACTGACTTTGGCACGGGTACTCCCTCCTGCCCAGCTTGGTTCCAGCCCTGCCTGCTGTTTCCGGGAAGTGTCAATGTCAGTTTGCCACCCCAAGTTGCCATGTCGTGTTGCGGTTGGGTTAGCCGAGGCTAGGGTGCCAGCAGTTTAGGTGCTTCCTATGTGGACTGCGGGTTCTGGTAAGAAAGGTTTGTTCCATAGTGCCAGTAGGACAAGCACCCCCTGTAGGACTGTGTGATTCGGTAACTGCGGCCAGCTTGCGGCATGCCAACTTTGCTTTTCAGGGGTAACTTCTGATACCCCTCCGGGTTCCAGCACCGTCAGCTGGTTCTCATCAGAGCCTTTGGCCTAGGTGCCTCCATCTCGGTATCCGAGTTCCAGCAACGTCTGCTGGTCCTTGGTAGTGCTTTGTAGCACAGGTACCTCCTGCTTAGTAACCGGGTTCCAGCACCGTCAGCTGGTCCTCGGTTGTGCCATTGGCTCTTATTCCTTCTGCTGCCCCTCCGGGTGCCAGCACTGTCAGCTGGTCCTCGCTATTTCCATTTGCTCTTGCAGCTTATGCTACCCCTCCGGGTTCCAGCACCGTCAGCTGGTTCTCGTCAGAGCCTTTGGCCTAGGTGCCTCCATCTCGGTATCCGAGTTCCGGCAACGTCTGCTGGTCCTTGGTAGTGCTTTGTAGCACAGGTACCTCCTGCTTAGTAACCGGGTTCCAGCACCGTCAGCTGGTCCTCGGTTGTGCCATTGGCTCTTATTCCTTCTGCTGCCCCTCCGGGTGCCAGCACTGTCAGCTGGTCCTCGCTATTTCCATTTGCTCTTGCAGCTTATGCTACCCCTCCGGGTTCCAGCACCGTCAGCTGGTTCTCGTCAGAGCGTTTGGCCTAGGTGCCTCCATCTCGGTATCCGAGTTCCGGCAACGTCTGCTGGTCCTTGGTAGTGCTTTGTAGCACAGGTACCTCCTGCTTAGTAACCGGGTTCCAGCACCGTCAGCTGGTCCTCGGTAGTGCCATTGGCTCTTGTTCCTTCTGCTGCCCCTCCGGGTGCCAGTACCGTCAGCTGGTTCAAGAGGACAAAGAACAGGAAGACAACCACCAAGATGCAGAACAACAAGAGAGAGAAGACAAAGAAGCATAAAAAAAACAAAGCAGAAGAACATTAAGCATAAGACTAATACTCTGAGCAAATGATATTATCTTATTTATAAGCAGAAGAAGACTAAGCAGTGTATGGGGGTGAGTCCGTTCCTCCTCGTGGTGCCCCTGGAAAAGGCCTGCTTCTGCAGGCCAAACTGAACGCGGACAAATCCTGTTGTAAATCTTTTGTGACAGGCAGAACGGAAGGTGTAAACTTCTAACTTTTCTAGATAACAACTACAGGAATGCCTGACACAAACAAGAATATGATGAAGAAGAATAGGAAGAAGATGAAGAAGCTGAATATGTAGAATAATAATTGTTGAATAAGAAGAATATGAAGAATGTAAGAAAAGGAAGAAGAAGAAGAAGAAGAAGAAGAAGAAGAAGAAGAAGAAGAATGTAAAAAAAGGAAGTAGAAGAAGAAGAAGAAGAATGTAAAAAAAGGAATAAGAAGAAGAATGTAAAAAAAGGAAGTAGAAGAAGAAGAAGAAGAATGTAAAAAAAGGAAGTAGAAGAAGAAGAAGAAGAATGTAAAAAAGGAAGTAGAAGAAGAAGACATACATGTCTGGCAAAATATAAATGAGGCTAACATAGTCAATATCTTTGTAACTCCTAACATCTTTAAAAAAAAAAGTTTAATTCCTGCTATTCCATTTGATTGGGCTAAACCTCTATGGCTTTAATGTCTCCTCCACCTCCCACAATACATTCTACATTATTCTTAGTTGTTTTTCTTCATGTAGAATTAACCTACAAGGAAAGAAAGGTTTTTTTTTAATTCCGATATTTTGGCCCCATTGACTTGCATTGGTTCCCGGTATCGGAATCGGCGATACCGATACTTTTTTTTAAGATCGGCCGATCCATTCCGATCCGATATTTTCAAGTATCGGCTGGTATCGCTCAACTCTACTCAACACACATCTAGATAAGATCTTTAGGGGGTCTAGTTTCCAAAGAGGTGTCACGTATGAGGGGTTTCACTGCTTAGGCACTTCAGGAGCGCACCAAACGCGACATGGCGTCTGATCTCAATTCCAGCCAATTTTGCATTGAAAAAGTCAAACGGCGCTCCTTCCCTTCCGAGCTCTGCAGTTCGCGCAAACAGTGATTTACTTCCACCTGTGGGATATCAGCATACTCAGGACAAATTGCACAATAACTTTTGTAGTCCAATTTCTCCTTTTACCTTTAGTAAAATAAAAAAATTGGACCGAAGTAATTTTTTGTGAAATAAAGTTAAATATTCATTTTTTTTAAACATTCCAAAAATTCCTATGAAGCACCTGAAGGGTTAATAAACTTCTTGAATGTGGTTTTGAGCACCTTGAGGGGTGTAGTTTTTAGAATGGTGTCACTTTTGGGTATTTTCTATCATATAGACCCCTCAATGTGACTTCAAATGTGATGTGGTCCCTAAAATAATTGTGTTGTAAAAATGAGAAATCGCTGGTCAACTGTTAACCCTTAAAGCTTCCAAAGAAAAAAACAATTGGTTCCAAAATTGTGCTGATGTAAAGTAAACATGTGGGAAATGTTATTTATTAAGTTTTTTGTGTGCCTTATCTCTGTGATTTAAGGGCATAAATATTCAAAGTTGGAAAATTGCGAAATTTTCAAAATTTTCAACAAATTTCCATTTTTTTCACAAATAAACACAAGTCATATCAAAGAAATTTTACCACTAACATGAAGTACAATATGTCAGGAGAAAACAATGTCAGAATCACCGGGATCCATGGAAATGTTCCAGAGTTATTACCTCATAAAGGGAGAGTGGTCAGAATTGTAAAAATTGGCCCGTCATGAACGTGCAAACCACCCTTGGGGGGTTAAGGGGTTAAAATTTCCAATGTTTAGAAGACTAGTGCAAAGTTCATAGTTTGTAGTCCATGGCCACATAGGGAGCCCTACGAACTGCCTCCTACTTACAATTATCCCTATCAGAGAGTGGTAAGGAGAGCATAAAGATGTATTTTTTTTTAACCTTTTGGTGGCCTTTTATGGTTTAAATGCTCTAATTTGCTGATGTTGTTTGCACTTTACCATTTATGGTTCAGAACAATGGCTAGTGAATGCTATTTTGCTGAGTTCATGTGGAAGCAAATTAAAAAAAGTTATTTGTAGATTGTATTTTTGTAAAATGTAAGTAGAGTTCAATACCACTCTCATGTATTTGCTCATCTCTATAGTCAATTTTATTGCATCAGAAATTGCATAATGTGTTAGCTTTGGACATTTTTCACTCCGGTGTACCAAAAATGTATTTAATTTAAATTTTTGATATTTTGTTATTTTATTTTGGAGAAAAAAGGGAGATAAAGCTGCAATTGCTTCATCATCACCTATAGAATCACTGTCCCACAGCCAACACTCATGACACTCATGCTGTAAGAGAGGACTCAGCTACGGAGCTTGATCCATGCAAGAATCATGCACATCTGCAATCATGGTCAGGTCCAAATAACAGACACTCAGGAAAGCATCGTAATCCATATTATTTTTCATATTGGCCCTTTATCATAAAATGAGTCTGACACATCCAACTATAGCCTCAGCAAGCATACGCTTCTTAGTGTTGCACTCTACGGGGTGGGACCAATATGTTGGACACAATAGTGAGACTGTTCTAGTTGAACTCAGTATATTAGTAACTGGATTGATGCTAGAGTGGTGAAAACTCAGCGCTTGAAGGACACTTTGATTACATTTTTGAAAAGGAAAGATGCCAAATGGTCTACTGAAGTCAAAAATAAATCCCAGGTCTTGGAATTTATACATCACACCATGTACTTCAAAAACTACTTCTCCACAATGCTGCTAGACATAGCCCAACAAATGAAGACAATTGTTTTATTCTTTTCAATGCTTCTTTTGTTAAATGTCATATACCATATACACTCGAGTATAAGTAGACCCGAGTATAAGCCAAGGCACCTAATTTTGTCACGAAAAACTGGGAAAACTTATTGACTCAAATATAAGCTGGGTATGCATTGTCCCCTCATCTCTATCTTGGTATGCATGGTTCCCGTCACATCCTTGTATGCATGGCTCCCCCATCCCTGTCCTTGAATGCATGGCTACCCTGTCCCTGTCCTTGTAGGCATGGCTCCCCCATCCCTGTCCTTGAATGCATGGCTACCCTGTCTATGTCCTTGTAGGCATGGCTCCCCCATCCCTGTCCTTGAATGCATAGCTACCCTGTCCCTGTCCTTGTATGCATGGCTCCCCCATCCCTGTCCTTGTAGGCATGGCTCCCCCATCCCTGTCCTTGAATGCATGGCTACCCTGTCCCTGTCCTTGTATGCATGGCTCCCCCATCCCTGTCCTTGTATGCATGGCTCCTCATCACCTATCCTTGTATGCATGGCTCCTTATTCCCTCTCCTTTGATGCTGGGCTCCTTATCCCCTACCCTTATATGCATGGTTCCTGTAAAAAATACATGCTACTTACCTTCCCTGTGCGCCCTTGCTGCATCTCGTTCATTAAGGTTATGAATACTCCACCTTAATGAGTGGGGACACATGATCGCTAGGCCAGGAGAGCTGCTGGCACTGGAACTAATGAGATGCAGCAAGGGCAGTAAGTAGAAGGTGTGCTGTAAGCTGGCAGCTGCGGCTGTAACTGTGTGCGCTATAAGAGAAATGAATATTCACTGCCAGCGCAGTGAATATTCATTTCTCTTTAGCAGTGGGCACAGTTACAGCCGTAGCTGCCGACTCCTGCCTCTTTTACCCGCTGCTCCGCCACTCCCCCTCCTCTGCTGTCTTTCTGGGACAATGACTCGTGTATAAGCCAAGGGGGCCATTTTCACCACAAAAAAATGTGCTGAAAAACTCGGCTTATACACGAGTATATATGGTAACTTCCACTGCCAAAAATGGAATAATTTTTTAAAAAATGTGATCTGTTTATTTATCTGTCAATTCAAAGTTGGGTGGTGTGGTTTTAACCTTGGAAAGAAAAAAGTGAAAGATCACTTGCTTGAGATTTTGCAGCTGCCTTCTCTATCTCCTACGGAAGCGGTATAATCCAACCAGTACAATTCTTTTCTTGACTATAATACAGTATGGGTTCATGTCATGTGAAGTCAACTTAAAAATACTTTTGTATTTGCAGACAAATCTGACTGTGGTCGTAGAGTTTTTCCTCTTAGGATTTCAAGGTAGTCAAGTTTTAAGAATTTTTCTGTTTCTTCTGTTTCTCCTTGTTTTTGGTGCAACCATTTGTGGAAATTTGATGATAATATTATTGGTGTCCTTCAGTAAAAACCTCCACACTCCAATGTACTTTTTCATCTCACAATTGTCCATCAGTGACATCTTGTTAACCACCAATATTGTCCCAAACATGTTCCACATCCTACTGAATAATGGAGGTATCATCAGTTTTACTGGTTGTATCATACAACTTTACTTTTTCAGCGCCTCAGAAGAATTTGAATGTTTTCTTCTCACAGTGATGTCCTACGACAGATATGTGGCCATCTGTAATCCTCTCCGCTATTCGTCTATCATGACAAGAGCACATTGTGCGACGCTGGTTCTCATAAGTTTGGTTTTGTGTTTTACTGTTTCAATCATTGTCACCACAACACTATCAACTCTGACCTTCTGTGGAACAATTATTAATCATTTTGTCTGTGACACGGTTCCTTTAGTGGAACTTGCTTGTTCCGACACTTTCAACATCCACCTGGAGATATATATACTTAGTATTCCCTTAGTTATTGCCCCTACTATAATAATTATAGACTGTTATGTTAATATTATAGTTAACATCCTTAGGATCCCATCCAATACCGGTAGACAGAAAGCCTTCTCCACCTGTAGCTCCCACCTCACTGTGGTCTCCATATTTTACTGGACCATGTTCAATGTTTATGTCGTTCCAACAAAAGGTCAATCTTCTACCATCCGTAAGATACTATCATTGCTGTATACAGTGTTCACGCCTTTGATGAATCCCATTATTTACAGTCTGAGAAACCAAGAAATTATAAAATCAGTAAAAGCAACTCTTAATCAACAGATGTCTTAAAAATAGAAATTATTTCCCATAGCTGGTCATTAGGAGTGACAGGATTACGTAAATCGCTTTAGGTCCATCTACATTTTTTAGTGAGTTTTTTAATGTTCAATTCCTATATTAAGTCACAAGCAGAAAGGCAACCAGCTATTCAAGTAAAAAATAATAAGAAATCTTTTCTACAACTACTTGCCCCCCAAAAAGTACAAATTACAATTAGCAAAAATGAAATAATACTGGATCATCAATACTCCAAATGATGGCCAAGCATCAGCCTTCTAGAGTTTCAAATAATATTGATCACAAAAAGTATGAATAACTGCCTCAAATAGATGAAAAATAACAGTTTGTCTGGTAAAATGAGCCCCGCTTGAACACTGTAGTCCTCCTTCCCATGGCACCCACCTTTGCAGCAGCAGTTCAGAAATTAAAGATATTGTTAACCCTTCCACATCCTCCTCTGCTTCCTCCTATTCCTCTCGGACCACCACCTCCTTCCACAGACTATTTAAAGTGTGCTCCAGCATGTTTATGACCGAATAGTGATGCTGTCGATGGCAAAGTCAGCGCTAACAATCTTAATAGCCATTTTGAAACTGTGCAGGAGGGTGCAGAGGTCCTTCATCTTTGCCCACTAAACAAGCTTGCGTTGGCCAAGGCTATGCAAAATGACATACTGCAACAGGGCTCCTCACTGCTGCTGCAGTTGTGCAACATTTGCACAGTGAAATTCTGCCATGTCAGCACATTGCGTATTAACCAGTTAACCGGTTGGCCAAAAAACCTCTGTAGTGATGCAAGTCGATGACCTGCGGGGTGTGATTTGTGAAAGTGAGCACACAGTGACCGTGCTTTCTGCATTAGGTCATCCAGGCAGAGAAATTCCAGTACAACCAGGTTGAAGACGTTAGCCATGCAAGGCACGTGTGTGAGACTGCCCCGGCCTTCCCTGTATCCAGGCTATTGCTAAAATTCGGCCTGATCAGCTGTCCACAAGTCTTAAGCGGTATAAACAATGCCTGATTGTAGTGATCACTGGCTGTGCAGTGCGGGGTGAAGGGATTTTCTCCGCACTGTTGGAATGCATGTCTGATTAAGGGAGAGGTTAAGGCCACAGGTGGATGCCATAGAGGGGGTGGAGGAGGCACAAACAGTGGAGAAAGTGTTAGATACAGATGTTTCTCCCGCAAGATTTGGGAATTTCAAGATATTTGGAGCAGCCCCTTCCCTGCCTGCCCCCCCAGCTACCAGAGTAATCCAGTTCACAGTCAGCGAGATGTAACACCCCCAGCCATGCTTACTTGTTCTGTTGTCAGTAATGAAATGCAACTTGTCAGATCAGACATGGATATTTTCAACAAATGGATGATGTTGTTTGCAACATGACAATGAGGAGAAGGAGGAGGATAACACCAAATAGCCAAAATAAGGAAGCGTATACCCATGTGTGGGTGTGAAGAGGTGCATGGGAATAGACCTCTAAAAAAAAAGACACAGTAAAGGAAGTTATGTTTCGCTGTTATCATTTGGTGGTGTAGAGAAGTCTGGCCCAATCCAGCCCTTGTTCATTTTTATAAGAGTCAGCCTGTCAGCATTTTAAGTTAACAAGTGGATGCGCTTATCAGTTATGATACCCTAGCAGTTCAAAAAACCCACTCTGACAAAGCGCAAGTCGCAGGGCAGGAAAGGACCTGCAAGGTGTAGAGAGCCAGTTCATGCCACGTGTCCAGCTTGGATATCAAAT
The DNA here is from genome assembly GCF_039654945.1 of Dendrobates tinctorius. NCBI lineage: Eukaryota > Metazoa > Chordata > Amphibia > Anura > Dendrobatidae > Dendrobates > Dendrobates tinctorius. The sequence goes on along the minus strand of NW_027361818.1, from coordinate 26,826,126 downwards.
AATTAAAAGGCACAGAGGAATCATGGAAGATGTTGGTACAGTCAGCAAAGTACTTCCTCAGCATCTTCCAAAACATTGAACTCCTTGTGACAATACCCCACACCTCTGGGCCAGGGCAATGGGAGGGTCTGAGAAAACTCTCCCAGAAATTTGCCAGCATTCCCCTGCCTCTGTTGGATTGAAGTTGCGTTTGTGTTGCCTGTACTCCTTGGTTGTCCCACGAACTGTGACGTCTGCCGCCAGCGTTTTCAGATGGGAGATTTTTTAATAATTCTGCAACAAGGGCCCTATGGTACTGCACCATTTTAGTAGACCTGTCTGCCTCTGGAAGAAGAGATTAAAAATTCTCCTTGTTGCCTGGATCTAGAAGTGTCACCAACCAGTAATGAGTGTCACCAAAAATGTTCATAATGCGAGGATCACGGGAAATGCAGTGCAACATAAAGTCAGCCATGCATGCCAGACTGCTAACAGCCAAAACTTCTGTGTCCTCACCAAGAGGATGACTGACCATGTTATCCTCCTCCTCCTTCTCCCTGTCTACAGGCCGTCCCCGCTGAACAGATGATATGACAGTTGTGCTTGTAGTACCATCTATAGCGCATGGATGTGGCTCCTGTTCTTCCTCCTCTTCCTCATTGTCAACCAATCCACATTGGGATGCCATGAGACTGGGCTGTGTGTAATCACCCTGTATGGTTCCTTGCTTCATGTCATAGTAACATAGTAACATAGTTTTGAAGGCTGATGGAAGACCTTATGTCCATCTAGTTCAGCCTATTTTTACTGCAGTTGTTTTGCATTGCTGATCCTGGGGAAGGCAAAAAAACCCACAGAGTAGAAGACAATTTTCTCCATAGGGAAAAAAATTCCTTCCCCTAAGCTGGGTCAACCATTTACCTATAATATTCTGTTATTGGTAACCTTCTATACTGTTACTCACAAGAAAAGCATCCATTCCTTTCTTACATTCATTCAGTGAGTTGGCCATCACCACTTTCTCAGGAAGAGAATTCCAGAGCCTCACTGCTCTTACGGTGAAGATCCCTCTTCTATGCTGGTGCAGAAATTGTCTTTCCTCCAAACGAAGAGAATGCCCCCTTGTTCTTGTCACAGTCCTTGGTACAAACAGTTCATTGGAGAGATCTCTGTATTGCCCTCTGATATACTTGTACATATATATTAGGTCTCCCCTAAGTCTTCTCTTTTCTAGAGTAAATAGACCTAATTTTGATAACCTTTCTGGGTATTGTAGTGAACCAACTCCATTTATCATTATAGTATCCCGCCTTTGAACCCTTTCAAGTTCAGTAATGTCTTTCTTGAGCACCAGCGTCCAAAATTGCACACAATACTCCAAGTGTAGTCTGATGAGTAGGGATGAGCTTTCCAATATTGAAATATCGGAAATCGGCCCGATATTTGCGATATCGGAATTCCGATTTCCGATTCCGGTATTTCTTTCACATCGGAAATCCCATAATCCTTCAGCCTCTGAGCGCTCCGTGGAGCCAATCGGGAGCTGAAGAATTGCTGACAACATTGTGTAACTCCCCTAAGCTTGGTAGGAGGCGTCCAAACTTGCTAACTAGGGGCTGCGCTGCGATTGGCTGGCTGGATGGTGTGATCAGGCAGTATAAAAGGCTGCGCCTGTCATTTTAGCCTCACTCTACTGTGAAAGCAGATAGGGATAGGTTGCTGTTGGAGATAGGGAGAGATCTCAGATCTAATAGCGATAGAAATTGTTTTTCAGCGACTGTAGCAGCCCCTGTGTGTTACAGAAGCAGTCTTTTTCCTCACTGAGCCCGCTCAGTTTCATTTTTTGTGCTGTGCTGTCTCTCAGTGAGGTGCTTAGTGAGACAGTGCAGAGCATATTCACTGCAGCTGCTGCAGCTCCTCTTGCTGCAGCACTGTGTGGTGTGTGTCTCACTGCCTTTTCTTTTCATCCCTAAAATCCCCTTCCCCTATTTTTCTTAAAAGTTAAACACTATATCGGGATTGTGCTGTGAGGGACCCAAACAACCTCTGTGGCTGGTGCCACACAGCACCTGGCCCAGTCCCGGAGAATCCTTATTTTTTGTTGTCACAGCAGTGTCATTAACTGCTCTGTGACATCCGACCGTAACGTGTACACCAATACCACAAACACACGTTACTCTTTGTGTAGGCCACTCTAGATTCAAATAAAGTGTAGCAGACACACCATCATCATACAGTGCCATTAGTGTTTCTTATACCTGTTTGTAGTCCTACAGGAATAAGCACACTAATTCCTAATAATTACTTTCTTGCCGTTCTGAATCCATTGATAGAGATGAAGAAGGCAGGGAGTAAGGAACGTCCCCGTGGCGGCCGCGGAAGAGGTGCATCAGCAGCTAGACATGGTGCACATGCAGAGCAAGCAGCAGGCCCAAGTCACTCAGCACCTACTTTCACCCGGCAGCAGTCATTTATGCGCAGCTTGTTAGGAGCACAGGGCCATAGGCTGATAAGCGAGGATCAAGTAGAACCCGTTGTTGGTTGGATGGCAGCTGAGGAATCCACCTCAATGAGCACAGCATCCTCCCAGGACCTCTCCACCACATTGGGTCAGGCCACTGAAGAGCAGCACCTATCTGCTTCTTCACCGACCACTAAATTGCCCAGACATTCAGAGGGCTAGGAGCCAACCTTAATCCTCTTCTCAGAATCTGTTGGCTTGGAATCTGTGTGCCATCCAGACAGCATTCCTGCAGTTGAAGAAGAGGTAGTGTGCACAGATGCGCAACCACTGTGTCCGTCTGAGGAAGAAGTGGAGGGTGGGCCAGTGCCCACAGTGACCAGACCCCAGGTAGCAGATGATGATGAAACTCAGCTGCCAGTTTCTGCTGATGAAAGTGTATTGGATGACGAGGTCCTTGACCCATCATGGCTTGCTGAGGGGCAGCAAGCAAGTTGGGATAGCTCAGAGGAAGAGTTTGCAGGTGTAGCGCAGTGTGGCCGTCCACGTGGGAGAGGAACAGGGAAAAATTGGGTGTCGGCTCCCTCAACTTCAGCACCCGTTAGGAGGAGGGCTCTTTTAAAGAACACAAGGGGTGCGCCCAAGAGTTGTGGTGCATGGGCCTTTTTTGACCAAGTTGCAAATGACGTTACAGTAGTCAGATGCAAGCTTTGTCGACAAATTGTACGGAGAGGGAAGAACATCAGCAACCTTAATACCACCAATATGTTGGCGCATGTCAGGAAGAGGCACCCTGTGGAGTGGCAGCATCACACCCAAGATGATTTGCCACCTGCAGCTGGTTCCCCACCTTCCACCTCTTCAGCCACAGTGGCCACCTCTTACTCCAACTCGCAAACAGCTGCTCCCGCTTCCTCGCCAGAATGCCAGGGTGCATCTGCAGGCAGTGTTGCACGGCGGCACACTGTCTGTACTTCGTCAGCATCAGCATCCCAATCGCTGGCATCCTCACACTCCCAATCAAGTGTGCAGCCATCTGTCACACAGGTGTGGGAGAAAAGGCGCCCGTACTCAGCAAACCACCCACGAGCACAGGGCATGAATTCTCGCATTGCCAAACTGCTTGCAGTGGAAATGCTACCATTCTGGCTGGTGAGCAAGCCAGCCTTTATCGATATGTTGGGGTTTGCAATCCCACAATACAGCGTTCCCAGCCGCTTCTACTTCAGCAGGCAAGCCTTCCCCACCATGCAACAGCATGTGGAACGTAAAATTAAGCATGCGCTACAAAATGCAGTTAATAGCACGGTCCACCTGACCACCGACGCGTGGACCAGTCAGCATGGCCAGGGACGCTACATTTCCATAACCGCCCATTGGGTAAATGTAGTTGAGCCTGGAACCGAAGTAGACAGTGCAAGTGCGCGGGTCCTGCCAACTCCACGAATCGCAGGCCTCTCCTCCGTACAAATTGACTCCTCCTCATACTCCTCGTCAGACTCGCCTGCACCCAGACGTACCACAACAACCGATTTCAGCACTGCATCGGCCAAACATCAACAGGCCGTGTTGAAATTGATTTATCTGGGTGATGTTAGCCACACCGCAACCGAGCTGTGGAACACGCTCAAGGAGCAGAGCGACATGTGGCTTGCGCCGCTCAACCTCCAGCCAGGTATGGTGGTGTGTGACAACGGTCGAAACCTGGTTGCGGCTCTGGGCCTAGGTTGTCTGACTCACATTCCATGCCTTGCCCATGTCCTAAACTTGGTGGTGCAGAGTTTCCTTAGGAACTATCCTGACCTTGAGGAGCTGCTGCACAAAGTCAGATACAAGTGCTCTCATTTGCGGCGTTCAAGCATGGCTGCATCGCGCCTTTCAGCCATGCAGCGCAGATTGGGCCTGCCTGAGCACCGCATCATTGTTGACCTCCCCACCAGGTTGAATTCGACTTTGCATATGCTGTGGAGGTTGTGTGAGCAACAACCTGCAATTATGGAGTTCCAGCTGCAGCAGGCGCAAAGTAGGCGACACACATCTCAGCCCTCCCACTTTACAACCACAGAGTGGGAATCCATGATGGACATATGCACCACCTTGAAGTGCTTCGAGGACTCCACTCTGATGGTGAGCGTGGATGCTGCCCTACTCAGCCTGACTATTCCCCTTATATGCCTTATAGAATCATCATTTAAAGGACTAAGGGATGAGGTTTCTCTGGAGGAGGAGGAGTATGATGAGACACTTGCACCAACCAGGCAATCTTCATCGGCCCGGTTGGTACAAAGCTCTGTGGGTGCCTCACAAAGGTCCAGGCAGGACACAGCAAGCGAGGAGGATGAGGAAGACTATGAGGAGGAGCCAAAGGAGGAAATTACACAGCGCTCTACTAGTAGTCACCAGATAGAGCAGCCAGAGCACATTCCTCCAACTGGTAACAGCAATGCATGGCCAGATGACAGCCTTCAGCACATGAGTGACTTCATGCTGCAGTGTCTGAGAAACGACCCACGCTTGGCTCGTATTCTCCACACAAATGACTACTGGGTGGCCACCCTCTTAGATCCACGTTACTGGGACAGCTTTTCAAAGCCTAATTACACCGTTGAACCGGGCGTGTAAAATGCAGGAGTATCAAGATGCACTGGTTAATTCACTCATGTACTCTTTTCCACCGCTTAGCAGTGATGCGCGTGCACTAGCAGGCACCTCAGTGCGTCCTGGGCCCAGTGGAATCCGTTCAGAAGCTGGTAGCAGAAGCAGTACATCTGCTACTGTCAAGTTCAGTATACCCAACCTGTTCCAACGGTTTCTGAACCCGCATACAGTTCGGGCACCACACCATCAGCACAGACAGTGCAACACACTAAGAGGCAACGTTACCGTGACATGGTGGCACAATACCTCTCCACCACTGTCAGTGTGCTTCAGGATGGATCTGCCCCCTTCAAGTTTTGGGTCTCCAAGTTGGATACATGGCCCGAGCTTAGCCAGTATGCCTTGGAGGTCCTGGCTTGTCCTGGTGCCAGTGCGATTTCTGAATGTGTCTTTAGGGCAGCTGGCAATGTACTAATAGACCAACGTACCAGACTATCTGCTGCAAATGTGAACCGGCTTACATTCCTAAAAATGAACCAGGCCTGGATTTCTGGTGACTTTTACTACCCTGGGCCAGAGTAGACAGGTTACATGCATGGTTGGTAGCAGCATGCATGTTCTGTCATGTGCCTATGTTGCACACAGCGTCATCTGTTATGCCAGTGCTCTGGCCTCTACTACCAACATCTAGCACCTGGTTCTGTGACTGACTCTTTCACCTCATAATGTTTTCCATGGGCTCTAGTACTGCCAGCTAGTGCCCATTTCCGTGACTGCTGATTACACAGCATGCCGTGTTTCTGGGCTCTAGTACCGCCAGCTAGTGCCCATTTCCGTGACTGCTGATTACACAGCATGCCGTGTTTCTGGGCTCTAGTACTGCCAGCTAGTGCCCATTTCCGTGACTGCTGATTACACAGCATGTCGTGTTTCTGGGCTCTAGTACCGCCAGCTAGTGCCCATTTCCGTGACTGCCACTTTCACAGCATGCTGTGTTTCTGGGCAACCGTAACACCAGCTGTACCTCGTTAGACCAAAGTGGAAAAAAAGGACGACAGATGCCAAACACCTATAGGCAGAAGCACAAGAGGCGGGATCCAGCCACGCCGGCTATTTCCTGGCAGTGAAGTGCGGACACAGGTGCCTCCCCGAGGGGTAAACCGAGTTCCAGCATTGCCAGCTGGTTCTTGGGAGTGCCCAAGGGCACGGGTACCTCCTGCTCCAAACCGTGTTTCGACAATGCTCGCTGTTACACGGTTGTGTCCGCCGCACTGTTCCACGCCCCCACCGTACATCATTCCGGCTCAGTTTGCTGTTATCCATGGTGTCAGCAGTGTAGGAGCCCCCTATGTGGACTCCGGGACCTGGCGCTCAAGGCTGGTCTCGACAGTGCCAGTAGCCCCTGCTGCGACTGCGGAGTAAAGACGACTGTGTGTGGTATCCGGGCTACAGTAATGTCTGCTATTGCCCAATACAGCCACTGGCACTTTTACCTTCTGCTGCTTATCTAGGTTCCAGTAACGTCAGCTGGTTCTCAGTAGAGTCAATGGCTTAGGTCCCTCCTTTGTGGTATCCGAGTTCCAGTAACATCTGCTGGTCCTTGGTAGTGCATTCTGGCACAGGTTACCTCATGCTTAGTTATCGGCCTCCGGTAACGTCAGCTGGTGCCCGTTAGTTCCATTGGCTCTTATGCTGATTTTTGCTGCCTATACGGGTTCCAGACTCACCAGCTGGTTCTCTCAAGTTCCTGTGCCTACTGTTGCTTCTGCGTATTTCCTCTGGGTTTGGGACATTCTGCGACCAGCCAATAGCAGGATAACCATAGACAGAGGTTTAGGAAGCAGTAGGAGCAGATGTACATGAACCAAAAGCAGAATATCAATATGCAGAATTACTGAATAACAGTAATATAATCAGCAGAAGACTAAGCATGGTTTAAAGGGAGTGTATCCGTTCCTCCACGTGGTGCTCCTGGAAACTCCCTGCAAAGCAAGGTGAGCTGAATGCGGACACATGTCAGTCAAAGGGCATATTGACACCACCACCGGCAGTTTTAATTAAATAATGTAAAATCACTACCCCTAACCCTAACTATCCCTAACCCCTAACCCTTACTCTACTAGCCATAACCCCTAACCCTACCCCAACTAATCCTAACCCTAAGAAAAAACACCGCTGTTAAGAAGATGGCGACCAGTTTTCCTGCTACAGCTTTCGCTCTGTGCATTTTTCTAGCGATTTTTTTGCTCCTCTGCCTCAGCAAACTCCTTCCCCATTATCCTGAGGTGTTTTCCCTCCATTTTATCCATTATATAGCACTGTAGTGGTCATTTTGTAATTCCGATTTTTTTCTCCCATTGACTTGCATTGATATCGGAAATCGGAAATTCCGGTATCCGATATTTTTTCAATATCGGAAATCGGAATTCCGATACGATATCGGGCAATATCGCTCATCCCTACTGACGAGTGATTTGTACAGAAGGAGAATTATGTTTTCATCTCGTGTCCCCAGACCTCTTCTAATGCATCCCATGACCCTATTTGCTTTGGTGGCAGCTGCCTGACACTGGGCACTCCAATTTAGCTTCTTATTGACTAAGATGCCTGCAATGCATCCTCTTTCATTTGTGATCAGAGAGATTTTCAGAATGCAGAGAAGCGGGATGATGATGCAAATTAAGGTGTCATCGCTTCTCACCATCTTGGTGAAGTACTCTAAGCTTTGTAGGATGGTACATACAGTATGTTTGACATCCATATCCACTCCTGAGGTCATATGTGTAGAGTCTGTACTGAATACCAATGGACTTGTTGATGCTGGTAGTCAACAACTGCCCTCTTCTGCTCACAAATCCTTTCCAACATATACAGTGTAGAGTTCCAATGCGCGGGGACATCACACACCAGTCGGTGAGCTGTAAACTGCAAATACAAGTGAAGCACGGCAAAGGCAGCTGAAGCTGTTGCTGACTTTCTAAAATGGGCACACAGGTGGTGTAGTTTGACAAGCAGATCCGGCAGCTCCAAATAGGTTTTGAGAAACCATTAAACAAGGAGGTTAAGCACATGGGCCAGACATGTTACATGTGTGAGCTCGCTTCGCCTCAGAGCCGCCACCAGGTTCCAGCCATTGTCACACCACCATGCCTGGTTGTAGGTTCAGTGGTGTCAGCCACAGATCTGACTGCTCTTTCAGAGCTGTCCACAACTCTTCAGCTTTGTGCAGTTTGTCACCCAAGCATATTAGCTTCAGCACAGCCTGTTGCTGCTTGGCTGAGGAAGTGCTGCAGTGATTCTAGCTTGTGACTGATGTGCTCATTAGGGAGATGGAGGCTGAAGACAAGGAGGAGGTAAAGGAGCTGCAGACTTTGGCAGCAACCCTGATTGACATAGTGCCTGCAATCCTCAGCATAGGAAGGATGTATTCCATCCCAAAGTCGGACTGGGTCTCGGCTTCCACTATGTTAACCCAGTGTGCCATCAGTGAGAGCTACCGTCCCTGCTCGCAAACACATGTCCATGTGTCCGTGATTAGGTGGACTTTCCCAGTAATAGCATTGTTAAGGGCACATGTAATGATGTGGAATACGTGCTTGTGTAATGCTGAGAAAGTACACCAGGAGAAATAGTGGTGGCTAGGGACCGAGTACCTTGGGATGGTCGCTGCCATCATGTTGTGGAAAGCTTCTGAATCCATGAGCCTATAAGGCAACATTTCGAGCGCAAGAGAATGAGAAATGTGTGCATTTAGTATTGTGGCCTGTGGGGCGTTGGCTGCGTATTTCTGTTTGCGTTCCACTGAAAGGGGTACGCACAACTGAAGGCTGCACTGTGACGCGGACGTGCTTGATGATGGTGCTAGTTGAGTGTATAGTTGATAAGGCAACGACTGGTGCCTTATCATGCTGGTGATGGTCAAGCTGGTAGTTTGGCTACCCCTGCTGATGCGGGCATGGCAGATGGTGCAAATGGTTTACTTGAGGTTATTGGCAGAGTCTTTAAAAAACAACCTGACTCGGAAAGACCTAACAGTTGGACTGGCAACGTCCGTCATGTTGGTGTTTTGGGAAAAGGATGCCTGCCTTCTGTCTGCGGCCACCACACTGCTTCTTCCTGCCTGTTCGGGTGCTATGCCTCCTTCCCCTGTGTGCTGCTGTCCTCGCTCTGCATGTCCTCCTGCCAGGTTGGGTCAGTTACTATATCATCCACCACCTCATCTTCCACTTCTGCACCCTGGTCCCCCTCCTGAGTTTCTGGGAATTGTGTCTCATCATCATCTTGTGACACATTCCCACCATCACCTTCGTGTGAACATGGTTGCTCAAATATTTGGGCATTGCTACATCTTGCCTCGCTTCAAGTGGACCAGACGAGAGGCCCGAATCTATAAATGGAAAAGTGAACAACTCTTCGGAGTGTCTAAGTGTGGGATCAGTTGTGTCCGAGCACTCGGCATGGTGGGAGGAAGGAGGATCAGGGTGAGGAACATGTGGTCCAGACTCACGGCTACTCATTCTTGTCCGTGTGGAAGACAGGGTTGTGGTGGAAAAGTGACTGGAAGCATTATCCGCTATCCAACCAACAACCTTTTGACATTGTTCTGGTTTCAATATGGCTATTCTGCTGTCCTCTATGAATTCGGACAGGAAGTTCATGCTAGAAGGTGTCAGTGTTTGTTGTGGCACAATTTCAGCTTGCCCACGGCCTCGGCCTCTGGATGAACCATCACCATCACATCCAGTTCCCCGTCTTTTGCCATGTGGCATACATGTGGCATACTGTACTTGTATGTATTATGTATACCCCTCCTCACATGTAAATAATAAAAAATAATAATAATAATGTGCCTTACCCATTTTAAATGGACTAAAATATTTTCTATGTTCACTACAAATGCCTGAATTTGGAGCAAACTTATATGTGATCCATGTGGGTGAAAATGAAAACCACAGTATAAAATATCTGCCCTGTAGGTAACAATCTTTATTTTAGCAAACTGGTGTCACTAACTAGGGTAAAACACAGCAAAAAAAGTTGAATGGAGCCCTCAAATGCCCCAATTTTTTGCCCACAGATAGAAGAGGCGTTTGACGGAGATACCACATTATTCAACATGTGTCATGTATTTTTTTATTTTTTAAACCAAAATAGTCTATAGAACTAGTGTAAGACATAGCAAAAAATGGTGACTGTAGGCCTGAAATGCGAAAATTTGCAGCCCACAGATAGATGAGGTGTCTGACGGAGAACCAGACTGTTCAATATGTGGCCTGTATTTTTTTATCCCCAAAGGAAAGACAGCCCCCCACATGTATTGACGGTGAAACAAGATGAAAATACAAACAAAGGCAGGAAAATAGGCTGAGCAAACGATGGGGCCCAGCTAACTAAAAAGGACAGAAATGAAAAGACACTGTCTGCAATCTGCCCAAAAAAACCTACAAAAGTATTGTCCAACACTTCTGATAGCAAAATTAACCCTGAAGTGACTAGACTTCAAAACCTATATCAGCACTCTGAAATATTCTGAGACAGAGCAAAAAAGAGGCCAATCTAATAAGGGACAAAAAGCAGATTGGCAAATACTGATTAATAGGAGTGGAATTTCAGCATAGCCCCAGCAAGGGGCAGGCTGATTACACAAAAAACTGAATTGACCAACAAGCGCAAGTGTGAACAGTAGCAAAAAAACAAACTTAACTTGAGAAGACTGGAAGAGAGCTGAAGTCCAGGACCTGAGAAGCAGACTGAATCACCAGCACCCGGATAGGGCGTCAGCTGTCTTATATCCAGTCTGATACTCCAGAGATCCAATCGTTATCTTCCTCATCAGGTGGCAGATCACTACCACTTAAACCAACCACACTACCTCCTGTCACCACCAGAGGGAGAACGGAAGGAGAACTCTCAACTGGTGGAGCAGAAAATGAGTTCATGACAGGACCCTCTTTATATATACAATGAAATCTATATATCCACATACAGTGCCTGCATGCCTTGCACTGATATGTATATAGCCACATACACTGCCCTGCCTACCTAGCACTGCAATTTATATCCCCGTAATTAATACTTAGATGGACTGTTGGTTTAGATGGATTTGTGTATTCTATGATAGTATAGCCACACTAACTTATAAACCCCAAAATCTGAACATATCTCATCAGCAGCTTTCCCGTCAAATTCCAGACGTGACTATGATGAGCAGGGCGGTGACATGTCTCTTATAGACCTGATGATGCTGTGCAGCCAGCCAATCATGTAATACCACAACAAAGATGGCTGTGGCATTACAGTGTGTGGCAGACAATGCCTGCATGTTGATTGGTGCTCTAAAGTGTGCAAAACTTTCAGGGCGGGAACCCAAGCTCCCGCCAAATAATCCGGAAATGCTCTGCACTCACCGATACCGTGAGTACAGTGATACTCGGGCGAGTAACAAGCATTGCTGAGCCTGCTCGCTCATCACTAGTTAGCACCTTGTACCCCCAAGTGCTTTACAGACGTTTATGAGCCGTGAAAAAAATAAAACCATATTTTCCCAACATAAATGTTGCATTTTCATAATGATAACAGGAGAAATTGCACCATACAATTTGTAGCAATTTCTCTGGAGTACGACAATACCATAAATGAGGGGAAAAAAAACTATTGTTTAAGCGCTCTGCAGGGCTTGGAAGGGAAGGAGCGTCATTTGACTTTTTAATGTAAAATTTCCTGGAATCATTGGCGGACGTCATGTCCTGTTTGGAGAGCCCCTGATGTGCCTAAACAGTGGAAGCCCCCCATAAATGACCCCATTTTGGAAACTAGACCCGTAATGTGAATTTACTTAGATGTGTGGTGAGAGTCTTGAACCCCCAGGTGCTTCACAGAAGTTCATAACTTTGAGCCTTAAAAATAATAAAATCACATTTTCCACACAAAAAATGTTATTTTAGCACCAAATTTTGCATTTCATAAAGGTAAAAAGAGAAACTGCACCATACAATGTGTTGTGGAATTTGTTTGTTGTGAAATTTTACGACTAACATGAAGTACAATATGTCATGAGAAAAATAATGTCAGAATCACCGGGATCTATTGAAGCGTTCTAGAGTTATGACCTCATGATCATGAACATGATCAATTAGTCCACAATTTTTTTTATTTTCCCAAGGGTAACAGGAGAAATTGGACCCCAAAAGTTGTTGTCCAATTTGTCCTGAGTAGGCTGATACCTCATATGTGGGAGAAAACTACTGTATGGGCACACGTCGGGGCTCGGAAGGGAAGTAGTGACGTTTTGGAATGCAGACTTTGATGGAATGGTCTGTGGGTGTCATGTCGCGTTTGGAGTGGGATTTTACGGATGCGACGATGCTAAATATGTGTATTTTTATTGTTTTTTTATTTACAAAAAAGGAATTTATTGGAGAATTTTTTTTTTCAATTTATTTAGGAATTTTTTATTAATTATTTTTACACTTTTTTTTTACTTTATTATGTTGTCCCGGGGGGGGCATTACAATAAAGTGTCAGATCACTAATAGATCAGCGATCTGTCAGGTGCTGCATAGGCTCTCTCAGTGCCTGCTCTCAGCAGGCACTGAGGAAGCCGCCTCCCTACAGGACCCCGATATTGGATCCGGTGGCCTGAAGGGAGGAGACCCTCAGAGCAGCGCGAGTACATCGCGCTGCTCTGAGTGTCTTAGGGAAGCACGCAGGGAGCCCCCTCCATGCACGATTCTTCCCTATGCCCCCGGGACACTGTGATAATGTTTGATCGGAGTGTACCAGGAGTTAATGTGCTGGGGGCGGTCCGTGACCGTCCCTGACACATAGTGTCGGGTGTCAGCTGTGATAATCAGCTGACACCCAGCCGCGATCAGCGGCACTCCCCCGTGAGCGCCGCTGATCGCATATGACATACTATTCCATCCCTGGGACTTAGGTCACAGGTCACATGGATGGAATAATACGTCCAATGTAGGGAAGGGGTTAAGAATAAAAATATAATAAAATATGTATGCCTCTTAGAAGGCAAAGAGTATTGAATAAAACTGGACACTATGGGAAAAGGCTAAACAAAAAACTATTAAACAAGATAAAATAAATAAGGCTGGAAAACATCAAATAGGATAAATGTTAAGAATCATACAATCAGGCACATGCTGCAGACTGGATAATGTCAACATGCAACTTATAACTTTAACACTTTCTTTGGCAGTGTCTCACAGAAAAAGCGATTTGGATTTTGTCAAACATGTAAAACCAGGAATTTTATAAGCATTTATAAATTGCAATAACGTTTGGCACTGTATGTGTTAATATGTAACGTGATTGACACAGATACACAAAAATGAACGCTTCTAGTAGAAAGGTTTATTTCTCTTACACTGATCAGTGTATTCGTGCATGTACACATTGTATCACTCACTGGTGCTTTAGAATTCTCTCTCCTATTAACTTCTTCCTGACATCAGACCTGCATGCACAGCTGTTATTGGGTATGGGTGTATTGAGAGGGGTTAGAAGTAGACATGCGTGGATTTATCTATGGGACTTCGATCGATCTGCCAGGTCAGTAGTCTCTGGCCACTAGACAAGAGCCTTGTCAATCCATTACCCTCTTGGATCCATGCCCCTCTTTTTGGCTAGTCGGTATGGCTCAATGTCATCATTGCAGCATGACATCTTCTATGTTTAACCACATCAATGCTGATGGAAATCGTCTCTGGCGATGAAGTACTGCAGTACATAGTTCATGTGAGTAGTCAGTCACAGATTGAAGTCCACTGACCATAAGAACTTACGCTCTACAGGGGAAAAAGGACCCCACTGACCATAAGAGCTTACACTCTACAGGAGAGAGAGGACCCCACTGACCATAAGAGCTTACACTCTAGAGGAGAGAGAGGACCCCACTGACCATAAGAGCTTACACTCTAGAGGAGAGAGAGGACCCAACTGACCAAAACAGAATACACTCTACAGGAGAGAGAGAGGACCCCACTGACCATAAGAGCTTACACTCTACAGGAGAAAGAGGACACCACTGACCATAAGAGATTACACTCTACAGGAGAGAGAGAGGATCCCACTGACCATAAGAGCTTACACTCTACAGGAGAGAGAGGATCCCGCTGACCATAAGAGCTTACACTCTACAGGAGAGAGAGGACCTCACTGACCATAAGAGCTTACACTCTACAGGAGAGAAAGGATCCCGCTGACCATAAGAGCTTACACTCTACAGGAGGAGCTTACACTCTACAGGAGAGAGAGAGGACACCACTGACCATAAGAGCTTACACTCTTCAGGAGAGAGATAGGACCCCACTGACCGTAAGAGCTTACACTCTACAGGAGAGAGAGGATCCCACTGACCATAAGAGCTTACACTCTACAGAAGAGAGAGAGGACCCCACTGACAATAAGAGCTTACACTCTACAGGAGGAGCTTACACTCTACAGGAGAGAGAGAGGACACCACTGACCATAAGAGCTTACACTCTACAGGAGAGAGAGAGGACCCCACTCACTATAAGAGCTTACACTCTTCAGGAGAGAGATAGGACCCCACTGATCATAAGAGCTTACACCCTACAGGAGAGAGAGGACCCCACTGACCATAAGAGCTTACACTCTACAGGAGAGAGAGAGGATACCACTGACCATAAGAGCTTACACTCTACAAAAGAGAGAGAGGACCCCACTGACCATAAGAGCTTACACTCTACAGGAGGAGCTTACACTCTACAGAAGAGAGAGGACCCCATTGATGATAAAAGCTTAAACTCTATGAGATAGAGGACACCACTGAACATAAGAGCTTACACTTTACAACAGAGAGAGTGAAAATGCCTCTTGCACTCTACAGGAGAAAAGACTCCTCTGACCATATCAGTTTACATAATACCTGAGAGAGAGAGGACTCCGCTGACCATAGGAGCTTTCACTCCACAGGAGAGGGAGGACCCCATTGACCATAAGAGCTTAAACTCTACAGGAGAGAAAGAGGACCCAACTGACCATAAGAGCTTACACTCTACAGTAGAGAAAGGTCCTCACTGATGAGAAAAGCTTAAACTCTATTAGATAGAGGACACCACTGAACAAAATAGCTTACTCTTTACAACAAAGAGAGTGAAGATGCCTCTGACCAAAAGATCTTGCACTCTACAGGAGAAAGGACTCCGCTGACAATAAGAGCTTTCATTCTACAGGAGAGAGAGAGGAATCCACTGACCAAAAGAGCATACACTCTACAACAGAGAGAGTAAGAACTCCCTAGACCAGTGTTCCCCAACTCCAGTCCTCAAGAGCCACCAACAGGTCAAGTTTTCAGGATTTACCTTAAAATTGCACAGGTGAGATCTGCTCACCTACATAGGCAATAATTCCACCACCTGGCCGATACTAAGGAAATCCTTAAAACTTTACCTGTTGGTGGCTCTTGAGGACTGGAGTTGGGGAACACTGCCCTAGACCATAAGAACTTACATTCTACAGGAGTGAGAGAGGGCCAAGCTGACGAAAAGAGCTTACACTCTACAGGAAGGAGAGAGGACCCTGCTCCCCATAGGAATTTACACTATACAGGAGAAAGAGAGTGGACCCCACTGACAATAAGAACTGAAACTCTACAATAGAGAGCAAGGACCCCGGTGATCATAAGAGCTTACACTCTACAGAAGAGAAGAGAAAGGACCTTGCCGACAATATGAGCTGACACTCTACAGGAGAGAGAGGACCCTGCTGACCATAAGAGCTTACACTCTACAGGAGAGAGAGAGGACCCCACTGACCATAACAGCTTACACTCTACAGGAGAGAGAGATGACCCTACTGACCATAAGAGCTTACACTCTACAGGAGAGAGAGGACCCCACTGACCATAAGAGCTTACACTCTACAGGAGAGAGAGAGGACCCCACTGACCATAAGAGCTTACACTCTACAGGAGAGAGAGATGACCCTACTGACCATAAGAGCTTACACTCTACAGGAGAGAGAGGACCCCATTGACCATAAGAGCTTACACTCTACAGAAGAGAGAGAGGACCCCACTGACCATAAGAGCTTACACTCTACAGGAGAGAGAGAGGATCCCACTGACCATAAGAGCTTACACTCTACAGGAGAGAGAGGACCCTATTGACCATAAGAGCTTACACTCTACAGAAGAGAGAGAGGAACCCACTGACCATAAGAGCTTACACTCTACAGGAGAGAGAGGACCCCACTGACCATAAGAGCTTACACTCTACAGAAGAAAGAGCGGACCCCACTGACCATAAGAGCTTACACTCTACAGGAGAGAGAGAGGATCCCACTGACCATAAGAGCTTAGACTCTACAGGAGAGAGAGGACCCCACTGACCATAAGAGCTTACACTCTACAGGAGAGCGAGAGGACCCCACTGACCATAAGAGCTTAAACTCTACAAGAGAGAGAGAGGACCGCACTGATGATAAAAGCTTAAACTCTTTGAGATAGAGGACAACACTGAACATAAGAGCTTACACTTTACAACAGAGAGAGTGAAAATGCCTCTTGCACTCTACAGGAGAGAAGACACTCCTCTGACCATATGAGCTTACATAATACCTGATTCAGAGAGGACTCCACTGACAATAAGAGCTTACACTCTACAGGAGAGGGAGGACCCCATTGACCATAAGAGTTTACACTCTACAGGAGAGAGAGAGCCTCACTGACCTTAAGAAGCTACACTTTACAGGAGATTGAGGACCCGCGCTTACAATAATAGCTAGTACTCTACAGGAGAGAGAGGACCCCACTGTTCATAAGAGCTTCCTCTCTACAGGAGAGAGAGAGGACCCCAATGAGAATAGGAGCCTACACTCTACAGGAGAGAGCGGACCCCGCTGACCATAAGAGCTTAAACTCTACAGGAGAGAAAGAGGACCCAACTGACCATAAGAGTTTACACTCTACAGGAGAGAAAGGTCCTCACTGATGAGAAAAGCTTAAACTCTATTAGATAGAGGACACCACTGAACAAAATAGCTTACTCTTTACAACAGAGAGAGTGAAGATGCCTCTGACCAAAAGATCTTGCACTCTACAGGAGAGAGGATGCCGCTGACCATAAGAGCTTTCATTCTACAGGAGTGAGAGAGGGCCAAGCTGACGAAAAGAGCATACACTCTACAGGAAGGGGAGAGAACCCTGCTGCCCATAGGAATTTACACTATACATGAGAAAGAGAGTGGACCCCACTGACAATAAGAACTGAAACTCTACAAAAGAGAGCGAGGACCCCGGTGATCATAAGAGCTTACACTCTACAGAAGAGAAAGGACCTTGCCGACAATCTGAGCTGACACTCTACAGGAGAGAGAGGACCCCATTGACCATAAGAGCTTACACTCTACAGAAGAGAGAGAGGACCCCACTGACCATAAGAGCTTACACTCTACAGGAGAGAGAGGACCCCACTGACCATAAGAGCTTACACTCTATAGGATTGAGAGAGGACCTCAATGACCATTCAGTTGTGGCCAAAAGTATTGACTCCGCTGCAATTCTGTCAGATAATACTCAGTTTCTTCCTTAAAATGATTGCAATCACAAAATCTTCATTTAATTTGTTTTAAATCAAAAAACACAAAAGAGAATGAATCAAAAAGCAAAACATTGATAATTTCACACAAAACTCCAAAAATGGGCCAGACAAAAGTATTGGCACCTTCAGCCTAATACTTGGTTGCACAACCTTTAGCCAAAATAACTGCGACCAACCGCTTCTGGTAACCATCAATGAGTTTCTTACAATGCTTTTCTGGAATTTTAGACCATTCTTCTTTGGCAAACTGCTCCAGGTCCCTGATATTAGAAGGGTGCCTTCTCCAAACTGCCATTTTTAGATCTCTCCACAGGTGTTCTATGGGATTCAGGTCTGGACACATTGCTGGCCACCTTAGAAGTCTCCAGTGCTTTCTCTCAAACCATTTTCTAGTGCTTTTTGAAGTATGTTTTGGGTCATTGTCCTGCTGGAAGACCCATGACCTCTGAGGGAGACCCAGCTTTCTCACACTGGGCCCTACATTATGCTGCAAAATTTGTTGGTAGTCTTCTGACTTCATAATGCCATGCACATGGTCAAGCAGTCCAGTGCCAGAGGCAGCAAAGCAACCCCAAAACATCAGGGAACCTCCGACATGTTTGACTGTAGGGACCGTGTTCTTTACTTTGAATGCCTCTTTTTTTCTCCTGTAAACTCAATGTTGATGCCTTTGCCCAAAAAGCTCTACTTTTGTCTCATCTGACCAGAGAACATTCTTCCAAAACGTTTTAGGCTTTTTCAGGTAAGTTTTGGCAAACTCCAGCCTGGCTTTTTTATGTCTCGGGGTAAGAAGTGGGGTCTTCCTTGGTCTCCTACCATACAGTCCCTTTTCATTCAGACGCCGACGGATAGTATGGGTTGACACTGTTGTACCCTCGGACTGCAGGGCAGCTTGAACTTGTTTGGATGTTAGTCGAGGTTCTTTATCCAAGATCCGCACAATCTTGCGTTGAAATCTCTTGTCAATTTTTCTTTTCCGTCCACATCTAGGGAGGTTAGCCACAGTGCCATGGGCTTTAAACTTCTTGATGACACTGCGCACGGTAGATACAGGAACATTCAGGTCTTTGGAGCTGGACTTTGAGCCTTGAGATTGCTCATGCTTCCTCACAATTTGGTTTCTCAAGTCCTCAGACAGTTCTTTGGTCTTCTTTCTTTTGTCCATGCTCAATGTGGTACACACAAGGACACAGGACAGAGGTTGAGTCAACTTTATATCAACTGGCTGCAAGTGTGATTTAGTTATTGCCAACACCTGTTAGGTGCCACAGGTAAGTTACAGGTGCTGTTAATTACACAAATTAGAGAAGCATCACATGATTTTTCGATCAGTGCCAATAATTTTGTCCACCCTCTTTTTTATGTTTGGTGTGGAATTATATCCAATTTGGCTTTAGGACAATTCTTTTTGTGTTTTTTCATTTAAGACAAATTAAATGAAGATAATAATACCAAAGAATTTGTGTTTGCAATCATTTTCAGGAAGAAACTGAGTATTATCTGACAGAATTGCAGGGGTGTCAATACTTTTTGCCACAACTGTATATATTGATCATGTTACTGGCGGCTTTCTTAATATCTTTATTTCTGAAACTATATATCATGGGGTTAATCAAAGGGGTGAACACAGTATACAGAAGGGACAGAATTTTACTAATGGTCAATGTTTTCCGCATTGTTGGGATGACATAAACACTGAATATAGTCCAGTAGTAAATGCAGACCACGGTGAGGTGGGAGCTACAGGTGGAGAAGGCTTTCTGTCTTCCAAGGTTGGATGGGATCCTTAGAATGGCGAGAACAATATTAGTATAAGAAAAGATGATTATTGAGGTTGGTGTAAAGATGGCAGGTACGCTTAGTACAAAGCTCTCTACTTGTACAATAAAGGCGCCAGAACAGGCGATATCTAGCAAAGGAAGAATGTCACAGAAGAAATGGTCAATGACGTTTGATGCACAAAATAAGAGAGTAGAAATTGTTACGGTGTCAAGTAATAAAACAACAAGG
Organism: Dendrobates tinctorius; assembly: GCF_039654945.1. Classification (NCBI taxonomy): domain Eukaryota; kingdom Metazoa; phylum Chordata; class Amphibia; order Anura; family Dendrobatidae; genus Dendrobates; species Dendrobates tinctorius. Next base: position 26,806,500 of record NW_027361818.1, on the reverse strand, counting down.
CCAAGTAACCAAGATGCAATGGCTAATTTCATACAATTATCATTTGTCATAATAGAGGTGTAACGGAGGGGGTTACAGATGGCCACGTATCGGTCATAGGACATCACCGTGAGGAGGAAACATTCAGATGCTTCCATGGCACCAAAAAAACAAAACTGAGTGATGCAGCCGACAAAAGAAATCTTAGCCCCATCATTTAGTAGAATATGAAACATATTGGGAGCAATATCAGTGGTCAACAAGATGTCACTGATGGACAGTTGTGAGATGAAGAAGTACATTGGAGTGTGGAGGTTCTTGCTGGTGGACACCAGGGTGATGATCAGGAGGTTCCCACATATTGTCCCAGAGTAAACCACCAGGAGAAGAGAGAAAAGGAAAATTCTAAAACATTGACTGCCTTGAAATCCCAAAAGAAAAAACTCGTTGACCTCAGTAAGATTATATTCCTAAAAAACAAAAAAATAGATCAAAATTAATATTTTGTCAGTTAAAAGCAAATTATCATTATTTTTTGCATGATAATCTACTTTTCATTAGTACTATTGTGTGACACCTATGACTTTTGTTTGCTTTTCATCATTTTTTTTAATTTTTCATGACGACAAAAGGGAAAAAAAAAAGCCGCAGTTCTATTTTTTAAGCACCTTTCACTTGGATTTTTTTTCCCATTTTCCAGTACACGATATGGTAAAATCAGTGGTGTTTTTCAAACGTACAACTTGTCCTGCAAAAAACAAGCCCTCACATGGCCTTATTGATGAAAAAATAAAAAAATGATGGCTCTCGGAAGCAGGGGAGCGTAAAACAGAAACGCAAACATGAAAATGAGCTGCGGCTTGAAGGGGTTAAAACAGTGGAAGTACGTCACAGCTCACAGATCACACATATAGATAGAAATAAAAAAGACCTTAGATAGTGTGAAAATTCTCCAGACAGTAGTTGTACAACTGCAGCAATGAAGAATATAATCGCAATAGTCTGTAAATAATGCAGATATTCAATTGATAAGGAAAATGATGATTTATCAGTGATATGATTTAGCTGGCAATTTTACTTGAGCATTTGAACTTTGCTTGCACATACTTTATTTTTAATGCACTTTAAAACAGCAGCAAGACAGCACAATACTATTTACAGAAAAAAATGTGAAGTGTTGTGAAGGGTTAATACTAAAGTCAAAGCTGAAGTTTCGTTTTATCCATTCTCTGAAGGTTTTGTTTCTTCATTTTTGTTGCTGTAAGATAAATTATTGTTATTGGCATGGGCTGTCATGAAACCAGACTGTTCTCATCAGGTGCAAAGATAAGGGAGGCGGGGGTGTAAAACTCTGAAGAATATGCCATTATACTACTTTCTATTTGGATACGGACATATATGTAGTTTCCGTTTTTCTTGCAATATTATTAGCTTACAAAGTGAAATGATGAAATTGGTACTTGAGAACCTTGCATAATTAAGCAAAAGATTATAAAAGATGTGACTAAAATAAAGGGGCTTAGTGATCTGCCTCGATCCTCCCGTACAGAGACCCCCATCTCCGTGTGGTCATTTGAGTTGCTAGCAACACTGGAATAATTTGAACATCACTGGCTCAACCGTGAAGGGTTAATTTAGCCCACCCTAAATAGCTACCCCGACAGTGTAATTCACAGATTACTTGTCACACGCAGCTGATCTGAATGTTTCCAGTTCTTGTGTAATCCTTTTTGCGATATGGAAAATAATTGTCTTTTAAAAATACAAATAATAATTCCTTTAATAAGATTATTTGCAACTGTCGACCTCACAAACATCTTTTTTACTAGTCAAATTTTACATTCTGTTGTGAGATCACTTTGGCATTACTGAAGCTGTACTTGTTTTTAAGGTAAAGATGAAAAATTCAAAAGCCAAAAATGTTTGTAGCTTTTTCATTTCAATAGTTTAAAAAATGCAGAAATTTATAAAAGAAAATGTTGGTTTGTGTGACCATGACCACTTAAGATTGAGCTGTATATGAGTTAGATCATTTATATCTTTTTTAAAGTAACAAAGGGGAGTGATTCAAACTTAAAAAACAAAATACACAGTTCATTAGTTGTATACTTCTCAAATCTGGATTTTATGGAAGAGTTGCATAAAAAAATGCCATTTTTTACAGAAAGACATAAGAAGTTAAACACACAATCAACATGTAGAAAAGTGGCGTTGGTCAGATGAGACAAAAGGAATACTTTTTGGGCTCAATACAGAACACTACATGTGGTAGAAAATTAACACTGCACATCATCCTGGAAACACCATCCCCACAGTCACACATGGTGGTGATAGCATCATGCTGCAGGGACAAGGAAGCTTTTTGGAGTTGATGAGAAGATAGATGGAGCTAAATACAGGTCATTCCTGGAGGAAAATTTAAAGGCTTCAAAATACTTGAGACTGCGGAGTAGGTTCACCTTTCAGTAGGACAACAACTCTTAACATCCTGCCAGTGCTACAACGAAGGGTGTAAATCAGAGCATATTCATGTGTGTGAGCGGCGCAGTCACAGTCCAGACCCAAATCCCAGAGAATCTGTGACAAGACTTGAAAATTATTGATCACAGACGTCTCCACTGAGTTAGAGCGATTGTGCAAAGAAGAAGGGGCAAAATGTCTCCTCTAGATGTGCAAAGCTGATACAGAGAGACCCCAAAAGACTGCAGCAGAGAAAGGTGGTCCTACAAAGTACTGACTCAGGGGATGACATAATGGCACAATGTCATCATTATGAGGTGCTGCACAGAGGATGAAGCAGCGAACCAAAAGCCGTGCCAGGGATCACTGAAGGTTAGAAGGTAAGGGAGAAATTCACAGAGCAGCAGCCCATCTACTGACCGCGTCCCATCATATGATCCACCCATCTCTAGTCTAAATGTTTGTATTTTATTCTCTCTCTTCGTTAATATATTTTAAATTTTTTCTTTATTTTGTCAAAATATGTAATTTTAAGTAAAAAAAAATGTAAATAAAAGAAAACAGAATTAATTGTGTTGTTTCTATTTTTATAGATCACACCAAGCTATGTAGTAAAGTGCAGTCAATGGGAGATGGTCATACGTTACGGAAGGGTTCTCGAACTCTGGCCCTCAAGAGCCACCAACAAGTCATGTTTTCAGGATTTCCTTAGTATTGGTCAGGTGATAATTGCATCTCCTGGACAGACAAGAATTCAAGCACCTGAGGAATACTAAGGAAATCCTGAAAACATGACCAGCTGGTGGCTTTTGAGGACTGGAGTTGGGGAACCCTGCGTTACAGGCTGACTTGGAGGCACTGCGTGATTGGACATCCACTTGAAAGGGAGCTCAATGTGGATAAATGTAAAGTATATGACTATGATGACTCCATAGAACCTGTACAAGTGTATGGCTTAATAAAATCTGTATGACTGTACGACTGTATTATGACTCCATACAACCTCAAGCTTTGAACCTAACGGCCGTTGCGCTTCCGGCTTATAGATCAATTACGAGGAAACCCAGGCAGCAACTCTTACTCTGTATAATCTATTATATTGATGCAGCAGAAAATCATATTTTTTAGAAAGATTGATTATCACAGTGACAATGTGTCAGGGAGAGTCGGTAGATTACTTACATCTGGGAACTTCATGCTGATTTATGAAGTTACCGAGATAACATTTTCTTGTGTTCACTCTGAAATCTGTTCTCTACAAAGATCCTGGAGACACCTGAATCCTACACTAGGCATTTCTGCTCAAGTTGTGTGGATTCCATATGGCACGAGCACTCGGATGACTGCCTGTATATATACACAGCATTGTGACAAGGGACAGGGAGTTATGTCCTTGGGATTGTTTGCATCGTTATTTCATTAGACTCTTGTGTTCCAGCCCTTTGTGAGCTGTTTGCGGATTGGAATGCCTGAGTTCTAATATGGCCATAAATAGACAGTTTTAATATTTCATTTATCACATTTAGCTAAAAAATGAGTTTACTGGACCCCAAAAACCGACCCACTTATTCGCAGAAGACTTGTGCTTGCTATCTCCTGCCAAATTTCAGCTCATTACTCTTAAGCTGGGTGTACGTTTGGGACCCAGAGACTCTGCCACTATTCACACTACCAACTCAAACCAAGCTCAATTTTTGTGTTTTTTCTTTGTATTTTTGAATTCTGTGCAAGCTGGGGTGTGGCCTCCCTCTCCTGAGCTGGAAATTGTATTTAAAGGCTTCCCCTGACTGGTGTCCAGTGGTTGGGACCCGGTCTTGTCTGCCCTTATTCACACAGACGTCAACTTTGACACATGATAAGGTTATTAATACTAGACAGTGTAGGACCGCCCCGACCACAGAGTCACCTTGTCGATGGTGGGACGGCTTTTATGCTATGTTTGATCAAATACAGTATTACTAAGAACTCTGTATGATCTAAATGCACTTTTGCTTTTTACTTATTTCATTATAGCAGGGTTTTTTTCATATTGTCTTTTGTAGGTTTTGTACACTTTTCACACTAGGTAGGTTTTACCGTTAGTGTAGTTACTGTCTCACATGGGTACACCTTGCCGTGGTGGGACAGCTTTATACTTTTTTGATCAAAAGAGTGTTTACCAAGTACCCTATGTTATTTAATGCACTTGCTTTTTTACTTATTTATTTTCACTAGGGTATATACACACATTGTTTTTTCCTTTGGTTTTGCTTGCTTTTATGGCCAGTGTGAACATGCGTTTACATCATGCATGTCATTCTAGTCTACTCCAGTTCAGTTTTTTTTGTGTGTTTCATTACTAGAGATGTGCAGACTTGTTCGGAAAACATTCACCAATCTCAAATTCAGCACAAATGTAGCACAATTGGATTCATGTTTAGTTTCATGAGCATTTTTACGCAAAGCCTGGAAAATTTGATCACAGTTCGGAAAATGATTGTGCTTCCACAAATGCTTTTGTTATTGCTTTGGTTAGGATAGTGGTGCTGTATTATGCGCGGGGGTTTTTGTCTAGGTCAGAGAAGCTGTGGATTTTTTTTAATTTAACAACTTAATGTGTGTACATTCTGGCAGCCAATCAGGATGCAGAAACTATCCACAATGTCATGACACAAGGTCGTCTGTGATTGGCTGCCGAAGTCACATGTCCCTGTAAAAAAGGCGGACATCTTGTTTTGCTAGCGCCATTTTCTCAAAGTGTCAGAGTGTAGAGAAGCAGCTCCTGCTAGTGCTGCAAGTAAACTTGTAAGTTAGCTAGATAGGATCTTGTCCTGTGTGAAATCCATCTCCCAGCATCTAACAAGATTTTGAAAATGCGGTGTTGCAGTCTCAGGAGGCCCCATTTGTAATAAAACCGTGCTTCAGTGAGATATCAGAAGGACAGATTTCCACTTAAAAATCATTAGGCCTAATATTGAGGAGTAGCCAGGAGGACCAATTTGCTAATCCAAATTGTTTGTGATAAAACTGTACGTCATTGAGAAATGAGAAGACACACTTCCACCTAAACATTGATAGATATAACAGTGTTGTTTAGGCCGACTATCTTAAAAAATAAATAGTGATTGTTAAGAAACCAAGAATATCTTAATTTCCCAGACAACTATGTTTTTAACAATCCAAGAAGAATTGACTTTTTATCTGTATATTGGCTTGTAGATTTAAGTGTTTATTTCTGGTGGGTCAAGAAGACAGACTTGCAAACTGATACACTGTGTAAAGGTACTCACACTTAGCGATGCACCAGCGATACGACCCGGTCAGGATCGTTGGTGCATCGCTAAGTGGTCGCTAGTGAGCAGCCACAAAGGCAGATCTCACCAGCGACATAGCAGGGGTCGGGGGTCGCTACTTACCTGTCAGACGCGGCGATCCTGACGTCCTCCCGCCCGCGTCCATGCGTCGCTCGTCGGCGCCAAAGGAAGCCCAGCAGGAAGCTGACAACGAGAAACGGTCCAGGACGTTCTCGCGCGATCAGCGATAATCAGTGGGGGAGCCGGTCGCAGGTAAGAATCAGACATAGCGATATCGCTAGCAATATCACTGCTACGTCACAAAAACCAGTGACGTTACAGCGATATTGCAAGCGATAGGTCCTTTAGTCTGTAATAGTGACTTGTACAAAGTGTGTGTTTATCATTGTTTATTGTGTGCTAATATAATAATTGTGCATTGTATTCTGGAAACAGTTTGTTGACTTCGAAAGTTAAGGAAAAGAATGTGAGGGTGGACTGAAGGACACTGGGTAATTCTCAAAACAGCTTATATGCCTCAGGTATAAAAAGTCTCAGAGAGCATATCTCATGAGACAGAGCTACAAGTCGGACATTCTGTAAAACACCCAATGGACGAGAGACAGGGCTGCAGCCAATTCATCATGGCACCATCACGAGGGACATGGATCTATGATTCTATAGGAAAAAACCTAGGCATTTTCAGCTCCTGTTGGAAGGACACAGATCTGATCAAGTGACCATTAGAGTTGAGCGAAACGGGTCGAAAAATTTCAAAAGTCCCCGACTTTTGGCAAAGTCGGGTTTCATGAAACGAAACCCGACCCTAGGATGAGGTCGGCCACGAGGTCGGCGACTTACGCGCCAAAGTCGCTTTTCAAAAGTTTGTTTTGCACTCTTTTTCAGCCAATCAGGATCCACGGACACTGTGGGCAACGTGATGACATAGGCACGGGTCACCACCATCTTTCACAAGGGCATGCAAGTGATTGGCTTGCTTTGGTGGGCGTCACAGGGGGTATAAAAGGGCGTGCACGCCGACCGCCATCTTACTTCTGCCGATCTTAGCATAGGGAGAGGTTGCTGCTGATTCTGTAGGGAGAGCGTTAGGCAGGGAAGAAGAAAAAAAAACTGCTTCTGCTGCTAGCGATTTTGCCTGTACAACACACCAGTCACTGTGTGTGCAGTGCAAGGGGAGGCTATATAGTGGTGTATCAGTGGTGTTGGTTGTTGGGCTGCCTTCTAAGGCTTCCTGACATTCCTGCATTGCTGTTTACCCACTGCTCCGCAAACTGCTTTTTTAAAAGCAATCCCAATTTTTTTTTTGTCCTGCTGAGAAGAAAAAAAAACTGCTTCTGCTGCTAGCGATTTTGCCTGTACAACACACCAGTCACTGTGTGTGCAGTGCAAGGGGAGACTATATAGTGGTGTATCAGTGGTGTTGGTTGTTGGGCTGCCTTCTAAGGCTTCCTGACATTCCTGCATTGCTGTTTACCCACTGCTCCGCAAACTGCTTTTTTAAAAGCAATCCCAATTTTTTTTTTTTGTCCTGCTGAGAAGAAAAAAAAACTGCTTCTGCTGCTAGCGATTTGGCCTGCACAACACACCAGTCACTGTGTGTGCAGTGCAAGGGGAGGTTATATTGTGGTGTATCAGTGGTGTTGGTTGTTGGGCTGCCTTTTAAGGCTTCCTGACAGGCTGGCATTGCTGTTTACCCACTGCTCTGCAAACTGCTTTTTTAAAAGCAATCCAATCTCCCTTATCCTCTAGTCACTTTTGTCACAGCTGTGCCATCGAGCCTGTCACATAGCGCTCAGATATCAGTGGGCCTCACACAATCCAAAAGTGTCCAGTGTCCACAAGTGTCTGCAGAAATTCAAAATCTCCCTTATCCTCTCGTCACTTTTGTCACAGCTGTGCCATCGAGCCTGTGACATAGCGCTCAGATATCAGTGGCCCTCACACAATCCAAAAGTGTCCAGTGTCCACAAGGGTGTGCAGAAATTCAAAATCTCCCTTATCCTCTAGTCACTTTGGTCACAGCTGTGCCATCGAGCCTGTCACATAGCGCTCAGATATTCATTGGGCCTCACACAATCCAAAAGTGTCCAGTGTCCACAAGTGTGTGCAGAAATTCAAAATCTCCCTTATCCTCTAGTCACTTTGGTCACAGCTGTGCCATCGAGCCTGTCACATAGCGCTCAGATATTCATTGGGCCTCACACAATCCAAAAGTGTCCAGTGTCCACAAGTGTCTGCAGAAATTCAAAATCTCCCCTGTCCTATAGACACCTTGTACCTTGTTTTACATTACTATATAGTTTGTTGGATTTTGTCTACATTTCTACCAAAAATGAGGAAGGCTGGTGGAAGAGGCCGTGGAATTGGGCGGGGGTTGGCAGCTGGTAATGATGGTGTTGGTGGTGGATCTGATGGTAGTGGCAAGAGCAAAATAGGACTGAATGCAGGAGGTGTTGAGCCTGCGTCATTGTCTGGCTACATAAGGCCTCGAACGCTTAGTTTTCTAGGAGTTAGCAAACTGCTTTTAAAGCCAGAGCATCAGGAAAAAGTTTTGTCTTACATTGCTGACTCAGCCTCCAGCTCTATCGCCTCCTCTTCTTCAGTTGTAAAAAGTAAAAGCACTGAGTCGTCATTGGAGGCTCATGTTCATGAACCACACCTTTCCTTGTGTCCTTCACCCCAACCAAGATTGAAGGATGACGCAGGCCATACTACTGATTACTCCATGGAGCTGTTTTCACATACCATGCCTGGATTACCAAGTCAAATGGTGAATTACCCAGGCCAAGATGAATCTGACATGGAGTGCACTGATGCACAGCCACTGATGGATGATTCTGCTGGTACATTCACTCAGAGCACTACATTGTCCTCTCAGTGTACAGAGCCAGATTCTGACCCTGATGAGACTCAGGTGCCCCTTCCCGCACACTATACCACCATACACGGTGACACAGAGGAAGGTGCACATGACATAGAAGAGGAGGTGATGGATGACCCAGTTGTTGACCCAGATTGGCATCCATTGGGGGAAGAGGGTGCTGCTTCCAATAGCTCAGATGAGGAGCATCCACAGCAGACATCGACATCGCAACAGCTGTTATCTGGCAGGCCCGGAGCACTCCAAAGACAGGTTCCAAACATCAAAAGAGTTGCTGGACAGCTTGTCCAGAGTGTCAAAAGATCACAGCGTGCTAGGCCGCAAAATGTCTGCCAAAGTAGGAAGAGTGCAGTGTGGCACTTTTTTGACCAAAATCCTCATGATCAGGCCAAGGTTATCTGTAAGAAGTGCGCAAAGACCTTTAGCCGAGGGAAAAATCTGAAAAATTTGAATACCAGTTGCATGCTTAGACATTTAACCAGCATGCACTTGCAAGCGTGGACACAACACCAAACCTCAAGTGCCACATGTGCAACTGATCACAACGAAGGTAGTCAGCAACGCTACATTGTTTCCCCCACTGTAAGCCCACCGGTTAGCACAGCAGCAAATGTTGAGGTGTCGTTGCAAGGCCACAGCAGTCAGGGAATCCCACTGTTATATCAACGAAAGACTGATTTTAGGCCATCAGAAAGAACACCAACTCCATCACCATCATCAACCCTCTCTCAGTCCGCCCTGTCCACCGCTACTTCCACCATATGCAGCTCTCAAGTCCAGCTCACCCTCCCAGACACTATGAGTAGGTCAAGAAAGTACTCAGTCTCTCATCCGCGTACACTGGGTTTGAACGCCCACATTGCCAAACTAATCTCGTTTGAGATGATGCCCTTTCGGTTGGTGGAAAGCACAGCTTTCCGCGAACTCATGGCCTATGCAGTACCACGCTATGACCTACCCAGTCGCCACTTCTTCTCTCGCAAAGCCATCCCAGCCCTCCACCATCATGTGAAAGACCGCATTGTCCATGCACTCAAGCAGTCAGTGAGCGGAAAGGTGCACCTCACAACTGATGCATGGTCCAGTCGGCATGGCCAGGGCCGTTACGTGTCCATCACTGCGCACTGGGTTAATGTGGTGGATGCAGGGTCCACAGGGGACAGCGGTGGTGGGACAGTGCTGCCTAGCCCACGGTATAGGAAACAGTTGGCTGTAGGTGTTCGACCCTCCTCCTCCTCCAGAAGCGAAAGCTCGTCCACAGAGCGCAGTCGTACGAGCACTCCATCTGCAGCTGCCACTGTTGCACACGATGTTTCCCCCTATCAAGCAGCTAGTGGAAAGCGTCAGTAGGCTGTGTTGCAGATGATCTGTTTGGGCAACAGACACACCGCCGAGGTGCTGGCCGAGTACTTGAAGCGACAAACTGAGTCATGGCTGGGCAGTGTACATCTTGAGGCAGGCAAGGTAGTTAGTGATAACGGCCGTAATTTTGTGGCAGCCATAGCCCTTTCAAAACTCAGCCATATACCTTGCTTGAATCACACCTTGAACCTGGTGGTGCAGTGCTTCCTCAAAAATTATCCGGAGTTAACAGCCCTGCTCCAGAAGGTGCGAAGACTGTGCGCGCATATCCGCCGGTCGCCTGTACACTCCGTTCGTATGCAGAAGCTGCAGCGATTGCTCCACCTTCCCAACCACCGCCTCATTATCGACATTGCTACAAGGTGGAACTCCACCCTGCACATGGTGGAGCGGCTGTGCGAGCAGAGGCAGGCCATAATGCATTTGTGGGAGGATACACGGCCAGGCACTTTGAGAGCAGACATGGAGTTGACAGGTGTGCAGTGGTCGAAGCTGAAAGACCTCTGTAAAGTCCTTCAGTGTTTTGAGGAATGCACACGGCTGGTAAGCGCAGACGACGCCATCCTAAGCATGAGCATCCCACTTATGCGTCTGCTCATGCAAACTTTGACGCACCTTAAGGAGCAGGCGTCTGCAGCCAATGTTGATGAGGAGGAAGAGGAGGAGGGAATCCTTGATGACATTCAGCCATTGTCTGCTCAGGGACCTCTCCTGGACGAGGTGGAGGAAGAAGAGGAGGAGGAGGAGGATGATGGGGATGATTACTTAGGGGAGGAGGATGCATCTCGTGTGGCAAGTGAAAATGTTGGCGTGGCAAGGTCTGGTACAGGGTTTGTGCGTGACTGGAGGGATGTGGATTTGCCAGAAAGTGCTCCTCCAACCAGCACTCGCAGTGCATCATTGACACCGGTAACATTGGCCCACATGTCAGATTATGCCTTGCAGATCCTAAAAAGGGACCCACGCATTGCCAAAATGATGAACGATGACGACTACTGGTTGGCCAGCATCCTGGATCCACGCTACAAAGGCAAATTCCAAAACATCATGCCACAGGAGAACCTTGACCTAATATTGGCTAATAAACAAGCAACTCTGGTAAATCGGTTGCTTGAGGCATTCCCAGCACACAGCAGCGGTGATGGTTCTCACACGAGCCGTACGGGCCGGGGGCAGCTTGGCAGAGGTGTTCGTGGTGCACACAGCAGAAGTGGCGTTGGAGACAGGGGTTTCATGACAATGTTGTGGACTGATTTTTCAAATACCGCTCACACAACTGGTAATACTGCATCGATGGAAAGTGACAGGAGACAGCAGTTGTCAACTATGGTTACAAACTACTTTTCCTCCCATATCGATGTTCTCCCACACAGGTCATTCCCCTTTGACTATTGGGCCGCTAAACTGGACACCTGGCCTGAATTGGCCCAATATGCCTTACAGGAGCTCGCTTGCCCAGCTGCAAGTGTGCTATCGGAAAGAGTCTTCAGTGCAGCTGGATCAATCCTGACAGAAAAAAGGACCCGTCTGTCAACCCAAAATGTGGATGATCTAACCTTCATTAAAATGAACCATGCATGGGTTTCCAAGGATTTTGTCCCACCTTCCCCTGATGACACATAGGGTGACAGAAAAATGGCTTGCTTTGGTCCACCTCTTCCTGGGACTTCACCTATTTCGCCTTTTGCATCAGCGGAATGTCCAACATCAACATATGCCACTTTCTAAAACTCCCTAACTGTGCTGCCTCCCCCCCACATGGCCGGGGTCACCACCTAGCGCACGACACCGTGCGAGTGCCGTTGCCCTGGACAGGTGGGTAGGCCGACTCTTGGGTGCGGGCACTGGCACAGGGTCCCTCATAGTGCAATCAAGTGTCTCTGACGGTGGTGGTGCACACCCGCCGTCAGACACACCGCCGTACTATGAGGGGCCCAGTGCCAGTACCGACGCCCACAAGTGGGCCCCCCTTGCTTGGGTAGGGCCCCAGCATTTGCAATCTTTACCTCTCCCTGTTCCTCCGCTGTGTAATCTGGCCCGTCAAATCCATACTGTGCCTGACACCGTCTGAGCCTGCCTCCTGATGTACAGACATATATTTTGAATGTGTACGCTATCCATACATGTTATCCGGGGATACGGTACCCTTTCTAACCTTTGTGCAATCACGTGCAATCCATACTGGGCCTGACACCGTCTGAGCCTGCCTCCTGATGTACAGACATATATTTTGAATGTGTATGCTATCCATACATGTTATCCGGGGATACGGTACCCTTTCTAACCTTTGTGCAATCACGTGCAATCCATACTGGGCCTGACACCGTCTGAGCCTGCCTCCTGATGTACAGACATATATTTTGAATGCGTACGCTATCCATACATGTTATCCAGGGATACGGTACCCTTTCTAACCTTTGTGCAATCATGTGCAATCCATACTGGGCCTAACACCGTCTGAGCCTGCCTCCTGATGTACAGACATATATTTTGAATGTGTACGCTATCCATACATGTTATCTGGGGATACGGTACCCTTTCTAACCTTTGTGCAATCACGTGCAATCCATACTGGGCCTAACACCGTCTGAGCCTGCCTCCTGATGTACAGACATATATTTTGAATGTGTACGCTATCCATACATGTTATCCGGGATACGGTACCCTTTCTAACCTTTGTGCAATCACGTGCAATCCATACTGGGCCTAACACCGTCTGAGCCTGCTTTCTGATGTACAGACATATATTTTGAATGTGTACGCTATCCATACATGTTATCCGGGGATACGGTACCCTTTATAACCTTTGTGCAATCACGTGCAATCCATACTGGGCCTAACACCGTCTGAGCCTGCCTCCTGATGTACAGACATATATTTTGAATGTGTACGCTATCCATACATGTTATCCTGGGATACGGTACCCTTTCTCACCTTTTTGCAATCACGTGCAATCCATACTGTGCCTGACACCGTCTGAGCCTGCCTCCTGATGTACAGACATATATTTTGAATGTGTACGCTATCCATACATGTTATCCGGGGATACGGTACCCTTTCTAACCTTTGTGCAATCACGTGCAATCCATACTGGGCCTAACACCGTCTGAGCCTGCCTCCTGATGTACAGACATATATTTTGAATGTGTACGCTATCCATACATGTTATCCGGGGATACGGTACCCTTTCTAACCTTTGTGCAATCACGTGCAATCCATACTGGGCGTGAGAACGGCTGGCGAGCTGTTAAGCAAGCTACAGCACCTGTGGTTTGCACACGTAAGTTTTTCATTTTTTCAGGAATGACGGTTAGGCCTAATTCCGGAACTGCGGATGACCTGCACTTACTGGGAAATCATTGTTCGCGGGTAATAATTGTCATCAGTGATCCCCATCACTAACGTTGTTCAGCGGGTTATCTGCACCTGTAAGCGACAAACGCTGGCCTTTTCAGTGTAGCGCACATGCAGCCACGGACATGTAATGGCATGACACACCAGTTATTGGCCAATCTCATGTGCCAGAGCCTCACGTGTCCCTCTAGTAAGCCGGACTCGGACCGCGGGGCATGACGGAGTCTCGTTCGTTAACGGAATTAAGCTTGCAATGTGTGCATCTGTTCTGTAGCTGGCATGGTTGAGGTTTCCCAGGTGGAGTCGAATTTAACCATAGGCTCCACTCCTGGTGGTGCCCTTCTGGACATTCCTTTAAGGTTCAGCTTTGCAGCCATACTGCCCACGTAAAACAAACACTTTGCCTTCATGAACGCTGTTTGGAGGGTCATGACTCGTGGGAATAACGCCGCCCAATCAGTTAACCTGCTAGAGAGATCGTTCGTTGCTCCCAAGCATGACATCACACTCCCTAGGAAGAAGGTAATGCCACTGTGGCGACCGTACTCCTGGGGGCGACACAAGTGCACTGATGCCCAGCCACTGCTCGATGAATCTGCTGGTACATTGACCAAGACCACTACATTCCCCTCGCACGCTACACGGCCTGAATCTGACCCTGATGAAACTCAGGTTACCCTTCCCATATACAGTTCCATCTTACACGGTGACAAAGAGGAAGCTGCAGATGAAAGTGCAGGTTCGGCCCACCCGCCATCAGACACACCACCATACTATCAGGGGCCCTGTGCCAGTGCCGTCGCCAATGAGTGTGCCCCCCCCCGCTTGCTCAGGATCACAGCACTTGCAAAGTTGAAATACTGTGCAGTGAGATGGAAGATGGGGACGACGAGGAGTCCAGACAAGTACAGGGATTCCCTAGCGAGGAGACTTATTTGATTGTTTTCAATGTTGGGACAGCAATTTTTGGGGAGCACTATACTCTGGAGAATGATAGATGGGGCCCACCATACACTGGAACATTCCAAAGGTGGACATCAGACACTGGAGCAGCATTTACAGGGCCCATTATACACTAGAGCATTAGAAATGGGGCCCATTATGTTTGGAGCATTATTTGGGCCCATAAGACAGTGGAGCTTCATCCATGGGGACCAACATATACTGTAGCATTATGTGGAGCTCATCATATACTGTTTCAAACATTATATGGGACCAATGATTCTGTATGGAGAAATAGATGGGCCTCGTCATGAGATGTAAAAAGTGAAGTATTTTTCATTGTACTATACCGCTATTTCTCTGCCGTATCGGAGCATGATGAGTTGTGGTATTATGTGTTAAAGGGGCGCTCTTTCGCCCAGGGCACATGAAAACCTGGAGCCAGCCCTACCCCCCCCCACAACTTTAGCCAAATAACCCCCATCTTTCAGTGCATAACTTGTATTATGAAGTTAATTAAGGTTGACAAGCTTAAGTAAGAAGAATTGATGCTTTTGGCATTCAAATGGGCACTGTAGGTGTGTTTCCTGTCCTCCTCTCACTGCCGACTTTTATTCCCCATTGACTTACATTGGGTTTCGTGTTTCGGGACGACCCCGACTTTTCCCTATAATCGGACGATCTTGCTCGACCCGACTTTTGGAAAAGTCGGGTTTCACGAAACGAAACACGACCCTAAAAAACCAAAAGTCGCTCAACTCTAGTGACCATCTCTGAACCATGGAAATGTTTGGAGAAAGCCATGTTTTGGGACCTGCTGGTCACCTGGTTCCATGGAGATGGTCAGATAAGCCAGGTGGTGACTTTTGTGTCAACTAGCTTTGGACCTTGAACGGACTCAATGAATTGTTCCCTGTCATCTCCCTACGATTGGTAATATCTCTTCTCTGTGTGTATCACAGGTAGAATAGCAACCCTGGGAGCTCTGTGGTAACATCTGCCATTATCCCAGCGAGTCACCGGAAGGGTGAGACCCTGTAATGTGCACCATCTTGGGGGTAATTGCTGGGATTATTCTGTTTGCTATTGGGTGTTGTGGTTCAATAAAGTATTGCCACACTGTTTTACCCAAACCCTGTGTTGTCTATATAATGTATTGCCCACCGGGAGATAGAGCGGGTGTTCAGTGGCATGAGCCCTGGTCCATGTAGTGTAGCTAAAGGCAGCCGGCCAGCAGATGAAAGCACCCACTGACACCGTTTCTCCACAGTGACTGGGCCTAAGGCTGTGAAACGGCAGGTTACAGGAGGTATAGATTATATACAACATGAGTGGGAAAAAGCGAGATCATGGTGGAAGGGGAATAGGCTTGGTGTTCAACATATATGTGGGTTAGGTGTTAATGTTAATGAACAGAGATGGGCGAACACCTGGATGTTTGGGTCCGGTGGGTTCGGCCAAACAGTTACAAAACGTTCGGGTTCGGGTACCAGAACAGTACTCACACCTGAACCCCATTCACTTGAATGCTGGGCCCCAACATCCAGTGTTTGCCATGCTGTCATGCTTCTGATCTGCGGTGAAATCATCCCAGCCAGTCAGAAAGCCACGGTTCCCATGCTGTCAAAAGACAGCGTGAGCACTCAACTGTGATCGGAGTTATAAAGCTTACCTCCGGTCACTGGTGTCAGCTGATGGGACTACGGATCCAATCACCTGACACCTGCTGCTGCTAATTACAGTGAGAGCAGGAGCAGCGGATGGGAGTATTCATCAGCCGCTGCTGCGCTGTAAATAAATATTTTTTTAAAAATGCTGTGAGTTCCTCTGCACTTTTGCTAACCAGTCAGGCAAAACTCACAGCTGGAGGCTGCAACCCTCAGCAGTCAGCATCAGCAAGGCTAGTTATCAAGAATAGAGGAGTACCCACGCTGTATTTATAATTATTTAAACAAATGATTAAAAACTATGGCGTAGGGTCCCCCCATTTTAGCAAACCAACCTTGCTAAAGCAGACAGCTGTGGGCTGGTATTCTCAGGCTGGTAAGGGCCCATGGATATTGACCCCCAGACTAAAAATAGCAGCCCGGAGCAGCACAGAAAAGGCACATCTATTAGATGTGCCAATTCTGGCACTTTGTACGGTTCTTCCCACTTGTCCTGTAGCGGTGGCAAGTGGAGTGATAGTTGTGGGGTTGATGTCACCTTTGTATTTTCAGGTGACATCAAGCCCAGAGGTTAGTAATGGAGAGGTGTAAATTAGACCTCCCCACTACTAACCCCATAGTCACATGAAAGAAAACACAGACACCCATAAAAAAGTCCTTTAATTTAAATAATGACACAGACTCCTTTAACCCCATCATGACTGGAGCTTTTTCGGTTTTGCATTTTTGTTTTTCACTCCTCTTCTTCCCAAAGCCATAACGTTTTTATTTTTTCATCAATATGGCCATGTGAAGGCTTGTTTTTTGAAAGACGAGATGTACTTTTGAAGGACACCATTGGTTTTACCATATTGTGAACGAGAAAACAGGAAATAAAATCCAAGTGGGGGAAAAAATTGCAAACAAAAAGTGCAATCCCACAATTGTTTTTATTTTACTTTTTGTTAGGTTCACTAAATGCTAAAACTGACCTGCTATTATGATTCTCCAGGTCATTGTGAGTTCATAGACATCAAACATGTTTAGGTTATTTTTTATGTAAGTGGTGAAAAAAAATTCCAAAGTTTATTAAAAAAAATTGTGCCATTTTCCAAGACCTGTAGCATCTCCATTTTTCATGATCCCGGGCTGGGTGAGGGTTTATTCCTTGCGCACCGAGCTGACATTTTTATTGATACCATTTTGGTGCAGATACGTTCTTTTGATCGCCCGTTATTTCATTTTAATGCAATGTCGTGGCGACCAAAAAAATGTAATTCTGGCATTTTGACTTTTTTTATCGCTATGCTGTTTAACGGTCGGGTTAATCCTTTTTCTTTTTGATAGATCGGGAGATTCTGAAAGTGGTGATACCAAATATGTGTATGTTTGATTTTATTTTTATTGTTTTATTTTGAATGGGGCGAAAGGGGGGTGATTTGAACTTTTATATTTTTTTTTTCATATTTTTTAAAACTTTTTTTTTACTTTTCACATGCTTCAATAGCTTCTATAGAAGGCTATAAGCTGCCACAACTCGATTGCCTCTGCTACACTGGTACATAGAGGCAATGCTCAGATCACCACTATGTAGTAGAATTTCAGACTTGCTATGAGCGGCGAAAACAGGGTGGCACTCACAGCAATCTGGCATCAGCATCCTTAGAGGTCTCAAGGAGACCTCCGGTTGTCATGCGGACACACTGGTGACCCGCTATCACGTAATGCAGGTCACCGGTGTTTGCATTTCCAGCACGATTGCTGGAAATGCAATTTAAGTAACGCTGTCAGCGTTTGACAGTGGCATTTAACTAGTTAATAGCCACAGGCGGATCGCAATTCTGCCCGCGGCTATTGCGGCACATGTTAGCTGTTCAAAACAGCTGACATATCCGGGCTTTGATGTGGGCTCACCACCGGAGCCCACATCAAAGGCATGGATACTGAAATTGGCATACTATTACGCTCGATGTCAGTAAGGGGTTAATAATCTTAATTAAACCTTACTTACAACCTTGCCTAATTCCACTGAAGCACTCAATTTCTTATAATAAAACAAAAATAAAAAAACAACAATATATCATGCCTGTCCATTGCTCTGTCCCACACCATAATCCATGTCTGGGGGATAAACAGTTTTCTACCTAGATGGTGCCAAGATGTGAACGTCCAAGCTGAGAACCCACTGGTGACTGAACAGCTGCGAGCACGGCATCAGTTACCGGTGGTGACATCATAGAGATTACATCCGGTCACAGAGGCTTCGTTCCCAGCCGAGCTGAACTGTGCTAACCTCGGTGAAATCCCTGCTAGCACCATGAGAAAATCTCTAACGGTGCTAGTGGGAATGTCACCAAGGTAATGGCAGTTCAGCCTATCTGGGAATGGAGCCTCACTGACCGAAGGTAACCTCGATGACATCACCACTGGTCTCAGAGGCTGTGCTCCTAGCAGCTCATTCATCAGTGCTTCTCAGCATGGACGGTTGCATCTTCAGGTTGAAAACTGTTTTATCCCCCAGACATGGATTACGGCGTGAAACAGAACGACAAACAGGTATGGTATATTACACATGGGAACTCATGTTGTTTTTTTTAGCATTTATTTACAGTGTAGGAGTGACTAACGAATAGTCCCCTCCCCAGCGCCTGCTCTCACTGTAATTAGCAGCTGCAGATGTTGAATGGTGGGATCAGTAGTCCCGTCAGCTTACACCAGTGACCAGAGGTAAAGTTTATACCTCTGTTCACAGCTGAGCACTCTCGCTGTCTTTTGACAGCATGGGAACTGCAGCTCTCTGACCGGCGGGATGATTTCACCGCCGATCAGAAGCAGTATTTGCCACATTGTCATGCACATGACAGCGTGACAAACACCCGGTGCTCAGGCAGCCGAACCTGAATAGTAAAACGGACTTCCTGGTGAAGTCCATTTTCAGTGTCCATGCCTAAAAAGTAGGTGTTCGATACAGATGCCGAACTTTACTGTTTGGGTTCGCCCATCTCTATTAATGAAAGCTCAAATGAACAAACATTGTCAAGTCCTATCCTAACACCACTGACAACATCTGTTACTGGACGGCCTACTCGACTCCCTTTCTTTGGCAGCCACACAGTAGTATGCCTTTTAGATGAGGCTCAGAAAGAGCATGTGCTCCAGTGGATGGCAATTTCTGCATCAAGTGGCCTCTCCTCTTCCTCCACCTTAACATCACACAAGGTACAATCCTAAGAAATGGCACCCGAATCATTCTTGTTTCCCACCATGTCAAAAATTTCCAAACGCCCAACTGACTGTGAGGAACCACATATGGGAAATTCCAAATTTCCATCCACCATGACTGAAGATGGCGGTAACGATGATGGTGCAGAGGACACAGCATTTTTTTGAGTAGAGATTGATTAAACACATTATGAATTCTAAAAGTTGACAGCAAAGCAAGGAGGAATGCTATAGGACTTACAATGGTCAAAATCTTATACGGACGAATGAACCTGGAACCTAGTTTCCAAAAGGATGCCTCAACTTAATGTTCCTTGAGGGCCAACACACAAGTCTGGACCATCTAAACATCTCTAGTCAGCCACACATTTATATTAAGACCCCATCTTCCTCAAATTATCAAGAGCCCCTTGCCACACAGACATAACTGATAGAGATGAGCGACTTTGCCTTTTTTCAAGTCGAGTTGGGTTTCATGAAATCAGACTTTCGCAAAAGTCGGGTTGAACGAAATCGGCCGATTATCGTGAAACCCAATGCAAGTCAATGGGGAAGAAAAGTCGCCAAGGAGTGGAGGACAGGAAACACACCTACAGTGCCCATTTCAATGGCATAAACATCAATTATTATTACTTAAGCTTGTCAACCTTAATTTACTTTATAATAATAGTTAGGCATTGAAAACTGGGGGTTATTTGGCTAAAGTTGTGGGGGGGGGTAGGGCTGGCTCCAGATTTTCGTGGGCCCAGGGCCAAAGAGTGTTAATGGGCTCCTTTAACACATGCCACAATTCATGATCCTCTGATATGGCAGAGTAATAGCGGTATAGTACAATGAAAAATACTTCACTTCTTACATCACATGACTGATATCCATTTTAAATTCTCCAATAGCTCCAAAAACGGACAGTATATTACTCCATACAGTATTATGGCCACCGCATAGTGCGCTATACAGAATAATGAGGCCCATATATTTCTCCATACAGAATCATTGGTCCCATATAATGTTTGAAACAGTATATGATGAGCTCCACATAATGCTACAGTATATGTTGGTCCCCATGGATGAAGCTGCACTGTCTTAAGGGCCCAAATAATGCTCCATATATAATGGGCCCCATTTCTAATGATCCAGTGTTTAATGGGCCCTGTAAATGCTGCTCCAGTGTCTGATGTCCACCTTTGGAATGCTCCAGTGTATGGTGGGCCCCATATATCATTCTCCAGAGTACAGTGCTCCCCAAAAATTGCTTCCAACCTTTAAAACAATTAAATAAGTCTCCTCGCTAGGGAATCCCTGTACTAGTCTGGACTCCTCGTTGTCCCCATCTTCCATCTCACTGCACTTGACTGTTTAGGCAGAGGGCGTACAGACGTGATGTCATTGCGCTCTCCGATCAGAATATCACTGTCAGGAAACGTGGAAGACATCACGGCGGTGGAGCAAGGAGAGGTAAGTATTTCAACTTTGCAAGTGCTGTGATACTGAGCAAGCAGGGGAGCCCACTCATTGGCGACGGCACTGGCACAGGGCCCCTCATAGTACGGCGGTGTGTCTGACGGCGGGTGTCACATCGGCAGAGACACTTTTGCGTACTATGAGGGGCCCTGTGCCAGTGCCGTCGCCCATGAGTATATCTCCCCACCTGCTCAAGGAAACTGCACTTTTATCTGCACCTTCCTCTTTGTCACCGTGTAAGGTGGTATAGTATGTGGGAAGGGGAACCTGAGTTTTATCAGGGTCAGATTCTGGCTGTGTAGAGTGCGAGGGGAATATAGTGGTCTGGGTCAATGTACCAGCAGAATCATCTAGCAGTGGCTGGGCATCAGTGCACTTGTGGTGCCCCCAGGAGTACGGTCGCCACAGTGGCATTACCTTCCTCCTAGGGAGTGTGATGTCATGCTTGGGAGCAGCCAAGGCTCTCTCTAGCAGTTAAACCAACACACAACACAGTTCCCACTCCAGGCCAGCAGGGAGAGCTCTGAACCTGACTGTTGAGGAGCTGCTCTCTGTGGTCGGGAGGAGGGAAGTTAGGGCAGTCTGTGAAAAGAAGGGGAAGTGTGTGGACTTGAGAAGGGGAGCTGGAGGATGAGCAGAGTTAAGGCTCACTCCTAGCTGGAGCGCATGGTCCGGATTCCGGTCTCTGAGTTTGTAGGGACACTGACGGTCCTGCAGCAGAAACCGGAGGAAGTAGCAGCTGTAAATGCTCTTTTCCCAACTAAGGCTCGGAGCAGCGACTTGAGTGAGCCAGAAGGAAAAGGCTACGGCTGCCTGCCATACGAGAAAGTTTCAAAAGAGAGTCAACAGGGGGAACTCCATTGAACTCAGTACTGCGAGAACGTTAGATAAGTGCTAGAACGGAGGCCACACTACCTATCTGCAGAGAGAGAATTCCTAATTTGCTTCCAGGCTGACCAACTCCTTCTCCATCTGTACTCTGGGTCCTGGACAGCACTTACCAAGTACAGGTAAAGGAACTGCATGACTTTGTCTGTCATCTTTCTCCTGTGCCTGGCGCACAGCTCTGCTACATCCTGCACTGCACACCAACTACCAACTCTTCCATCTGCCCTGCGACTACAGCCCTACCAGTGCAGGGCTTTACATCTTAGCTGCACCACAACATCTGTCCCAGAGAAGCGACACTGCAGCGCTGGTCAATCTGATCAGAAACCACAGGTGGCGTCACGTATCATTCACCTATAAATGTTATTCACCTCTTTGCATGGACGCCCAGGCCCACGGACTGGGTTACCACCACCGTGACACATCCCTCTGAGACACCGGCCCGATACTGATTAACCCCACTGCCCTGGCTGGCCACCCACACTCCATGTCAGATTCATCTTGGACTGGGGAATTCACCATTTGACTTGATAACCCAGGCATGGTATGTGAAAAGAGCTCCATGGAGTAATCTGTAGTGTGGCCTGCCGCATCCTTCACTTTTGGTAGGGGTGAAGGACACAAGGAAAGGTGTTGTTCGTGACCAGGAGCCTCCACTGACGAGATTTTAGGAGGCTGAACTATTATCTCAGGCCCACTATAGATTACACCTCAATTTCACAGGCTCAAATAGGCAGGTGTATGACCTGGCACAAGGTGTGTATATAGTAATGGGGAGAATTGGAAGCTCCCTAGAGATTTTAGGAGGCTGACACTGATACTTTCAGTCCAAGTATGGCAGCAGGCAGCCTAATAAGCAGGACTGCTGCACACAAAAGTGTGGAAAAATGAACGCTTGGTAACTGTGCAGAAAAGAGGAAGAAAAGTATTTTTACTTTTAAAAAAGCAGTTTGCACAGCAGTGTGCAAACAGCAATGCAGCTATCAGGGAGCCTTATAAGGCAGCCTAATAACCAACAGAGCTGATGCACAAAAATATAGCCTCCCCTGTCACTGAACACAAACTGTTGTGTTGTACAGTGGAAATCACTAGCAGCAGAAGCAGTTTTTTTGTTCTTCTTCCCTGCCTAACGCTCTCCCTTATTCAGAATCAGCAGCTGCAACCTCTCCCTATGCTAAGATCGGCAGAAGTAAGATGGCAGTCGGTGTGCACGCCCTTTTATAGCCCCTGTGACGCCACACAAAGCCAGCCAATCACTTGCATGCCCTTCTCAAAGATGGTGGTGACCGATTCCCATGTCATCGCGTTGCCCACAGTGTGCGTCCTCCATCATTGGCCGAAAAAGGGCGCTGGAAGCATAATTTGAAACGCGACTTTGGCGCTCTGGTCGCCGACCTCGTGGCCGACCTCACGCTATGGTCGGGTTTCGTTTCATGAAACCCGACTTCAGCGAAAGTCGGCGACTTATGAATTTGACCGACCCGTTTCGCTCAACTCTAATAACTGATGATGATAACATTCTTCTCCAGGTATTACAGAAGAACAATTCCTATTAAATGAGCTGAACTGAGGATGAAACCAATATGTCCTGAAGAACGGGGACTTAGCAGTCGATTCATGACAACGATAATTTACCGCAAATTTAGATAGAGGTAAGTAATCCAATCCTCCTGATTCTCAGACACAGAACACCTAAAGTAAGTGTCAAGATTCTGGTTAACTCGTTCAGTTTATCCACTAGACTGCAGGTGAAATGCTGAAGAGAATAACAGATGGATCCCCAAATGAGTTCAAACTCTCTCCAAAATTTGTAAAAAAACCGCACCATTGAGCAGAAACAATATTGGTAGGGCTCCCATGTAATTTTAAAATCTCTCTGATGGAAATTTGTGCCAAAGTCTTGGCGTTAGATAAAGTGGCTAGGGCAATGAATCTGTCCACCACCAAAATAACAGTATTACCTACCGACACGGGTAGATCAGTGATAAAATCGATAGATAAATGAGTCCAAGGTCTACTGAAAATCACCAATGGTTGTAGAGACCCAGTAGTATGTGTGGTTTCAGAATGCGCAGAGACACTGCAGGTAGCTACATATTCCTGAATATCCTGATGTATCCCTGACCACCAAAACCCGGTCCGTGGCCCTGGGTGCCCAATATCAATGGCGGTGATGTTAATGATGTTAAAGTTTATTAGGTTGTTTGTGACGCCACCCGTGGTGTTTGGCAAGTAAGAGGTTGAGCCAACGCTGCATGCAGATCCGCTGGGACTGATGGTGTGGTGCAGCAAAGATAGTGTAGCTCCCCACAGGTGGAGCTGTAGTCCCAGGGCAGTGTAGGTGCAATGGATGAGGAGAGGCGCAGAATGGTATGGAGGCTGGTACCCAGGTGTAGTGGTTCGGGAATAACTGGAGGACACCAGAGTATGCGGTTCCAAAGCTTTACTCACTGTTTGCAGTTCACACAACTGCCTGCCTCTGTACCATGTTCTCCAGGTCAGGGCTCCAGCCAACCTCCAGGCAGGATAGGATTCTCCCTTCCACACTCCGCCAACATGTACCTTACTGAACGACTCCTCCAATGCGCCTTTAGGTGCGAAGCCCTCCAGTACTTAGTTACCCTGGAATGCCTCTCTCTAGGTGTTCCTAGTCTTTACTTGTATGACAGACAGCTGTAGCCTGCTTCGGGGACTCCACTCTGCGTCCCAGCTCTCTATTTGGTTGCTGTTGTGTCCCAAGTCTATGATGGGAGCAAGGCGTTAGCGGCTCACTACTCCTCCAGTGTCTGTTGCCGGACATAAAGATCCAATCAACCTCTGGGACCGGGCCCCGGCCTTTGCGCTCTCTGGACTGGAAGGTGTTATGAGTTCATTTTCTCCTTCACCTCTGATGTCTGATGAACTCCCTCTGCTGGTGAAAGGAGGCAGTGAAATTGATCTGGATGGGAAGAACCTGTCTGAGCAGGTGGAGTGTGATTGGACATCCGGAATTTCTGAGTGGATATAAGGCAGCCGACGCCCTGCAGGGTTGCTGGTGATCCTTTCTGCTCTGAGCTCTGGCATCCAGTTTAGTTCCTGTCTACTAAAAGCTACGTTTTTGCTCTGCTATTTTTCCATGAGATTTTGTCTGTTTTCTTAGTGTTTGTGTTCAGCCTGCCCTGGTTGGGAAGGGCTGAACTCCATTTTTGTCTCTGATCAGTTGATCTCTTTGTTCTGTCTTCAGAATATACCTGAGTGCTCATATAGTGATTTTGAAGTCTAGTGACTTCAGGGCCTTTTCTATCAGACGTGTTGGACATTATTTTTGGCAGGGTTTTTTGCGGATTGCAGCCAGCATCTTTTCTGTCCTTTTCTATCTAGTTAGTTGGGCCCCATCGTTTGCTCAGCCTGTCTTTCTGTCTGTGTTTGTGTTTTCATCTGTTTTTCACCGACAATACATGTTGGGGGCTGTCTATTGCTTTGGGGTCTGCTCTGGGGCAGTTTAGATTTCCCCTTTCTTTCTTTAGGCTTATTTAGCTCTTCGGCTGTGACAAGGGGTCTAGGGCACCGTAGGAACCCCCCACGGCTACTGTTAGTTATGGTGAATAGGATCAGGGGTCAGCAATCCGCTAGCTACCAACCTCTCCGGTTTTCTGGACTTAGCTTGTGTTTTTGTTTTTTCCTCCTCCGGTGACTCATTCATAACAGGAAGGGTTATCTCTCTTTTTCATCCTGCTTCCCACCGTCCTTCTATTCTCCTTCATTCAGTTCTGTTCTGTCTCTCTTATGGAATCTGTAGTCTTCAGTCTACGTCTCTTTCTCCTTCTCTTCCTCTCCTAGGGAGTTCGCTCCACTAAGACCAGTCCTCAGCCTCTCCTGACTGACTGCCTTCCTCCGCCTTGAGCTCCTCTCAGGCTGACCTGCTGTCAGCCTGCTCTCTCTCTGGGACTCACCCCAGACTGACCTCAAATCCTTCACCTTCTCTCTCTTTTATATCTAACTCCACCCGCTTCCCCAGCACCTCTCGTGTTACGAAGCCAGGGACCACAAAAGGCACCCTATGACCTTTCCAGCATAAAGCATGAATGGCTCCCTGCTGAACTATCCTGTGTGTGGGGTGCAGGTGCTGGAATGCGGAAAGGAGTTCCCAGCCTTCCTGGATGGTGGGGCACTACACCTTAGGAGAAGGTGCAGTACCTCTGTGGTGACTGAAGCCTCGGGGCGCCACACCTAGACAAAATCATGATGTTCACTAATAAAGCTTCAACAACCTCTATCTCAAGATCACAGCATATAGACACAATAACCACCCCAGTTTGTAGTATAGGAACCGGTACACGATTATCTCCACCCGTTGCTATTTGGTTCCAGTAGGAACAAGGATGTAACCTGAAGTATAGCTTACAGAGCTCCTTGAAAACAACAAACTTGTCACGCCCCCCCAGAGAATCTGACAGGTAAAGCAATCTTGGGTTCCAGTAACGGTTGCCTGAAAGTCACGATCCCCAAATCTGATATGTTGGGATGTGTAGATCTGCCACATGCAGGCTGAGTTGCTGCAATTGCCCTGTCAAAGCAGTGATAGGATCCATAATGGATTAAAAAATGGTTTCAGCCAAAGCTAATATCACGACTCTGTTGTTGAGTATCACAAGACCAGGGGTTCCTTCCCTGTCCCTAACACTAGGAGCACCCTGTTCCTCAGATTACTTCTGATACTAGAGGCACTAGGGCCAGGCAACTTGCCTTAGCTCCTGAATCTGCCCTCAGTCTGTACCCCTCTCCCACCCATGGAAGAGGGTAGTAGAAGTGTACCATAATACACCAACCAGACTAACAAGGTAATATGAACAGGGATAAAGGAAAATACCAATCATACAAATAAACTCACACAAACAACAGAGGTATACACAGGGGAGTGAAGAATGGGGTCAAACCAAAGTATGAGAAGGAGTGGAATTAACACACACCCAAAACCTAGCAACAGTCTCAGATAAATCAACCAAATGCATTCTTAAACAGCAACCTTCAACCATCACCTATTAACCATGCAGCATGAACTTGCTCTGGCAATGAGTGCTTGCTTAGGCCCAAATTATATAGGAGATGGGAGGGGCTAACCTTACACAGCTAAGAGTCTTTAATGCAGGAAAACTTCCAAGAGCTCTCACCTTAGCATATTAACCCCTGCACTGCTAAAATAATCCTGCATTGTGTAATGTGAAGGTGAAATGCTTGTAATTAGTACAGGAGTAGGATAAATCAGATACTGCGGTCTTAGGGCTCCTCTTTGTAGTGGTACACCTGTGACAAGTCCAGTATGTGTTACACCCGGTCCCCGTCCTGGAGCTGCGCCCAGGTCTGCCGCTGTTACACCTGGCCCCCATCCTGGCACTGCGTCCAGGTCTGCCGCTGCTCTCCGTTCTGGGCACTCACCTCGAGCCTCTCATGCTGCTGCTCAGAGTTCTGTCCTCCCTCCTGCCTCTTCCTCCTGGCGACCTGTGAGGAGATCTGTAGCTAAGGCTATTAGGGCACACCCGCCCGCTCTCTTGCCTTCTTAAAGGGGCGGCGTGCATTATTCAAAAAATGCAATCAACCAATGGCAGTGCACTGGATGCTATTTCTGGCCTCTCCTCCATAGGGAGAGCACCGGAGCAATGAGAATGTTTGACTACCCTGCCTCACGGCATGTTAATGAGTAAATGACTAGCATCACAATGCTGATAGGATTCTATGTAGACAGGAGGACGAGGAGGCGAGAGGAGCACTGTTTCCAATGAAAACAAATTTTACCTCAGAATTGAGAATTTTGACAATGAATCATCAGTCCTGGCAGAGAAAGAAGAACATTATTCTAATAAGATATATTAAAAAGTTGCTTACTTTCATTCGTACTATTGATTTATGAAATAAAAATTTAAACAATGATTACTCTATAAAAAAGAAATAATAATAATAATAAAATGTTATTCATAAGTTTAATTTATAAAAAATATAATAATTTATAATATAATTTATCATATAATTTATATAATTTAATTTTTAATAATTTATAGTAATAATTAATAATTAAATAATAATAATAATAAATAATAATAATAATAAATTTTATTTTTATAGCGCCGACATATTCCGCAGCACTTTACATTTCAGAGGGGATTTGTACAGACAATAGACATTACAGCATAACAATAATCACATACAGTAGATTATAACAAATACCAAGAGGAAAGAGGGCCCTGCTCGCAAGCTTACAGTCTATGAGGAAAGAGGGAGATACGAAAGGTGGGTGGTAACAGTTACCCTGATTGTATGGACCAGTCATAATGTTAAGTGTGTAACAGTACAGACACAGAGGGCTAATGGAGGCATAAAGCATGTGGGAACATGATGCTGGGAACCTGGTTATGGTAAAACTTTTGGCTCTGCCACACAGGGATAGATTAGGTTAATGTGTTGAGGCGATAGGCCAGTCTGAATAAATGCGTTTTCAGGACACGCTTAAAATTGTGGGGATTGGGGACTAATCGTATTGACCTGGGAAGTGCATTCCAAAGAATTGGTGCGGCACGTGTAAAGTCTTGGAGACGGGAGTGGGAGGTTCTGACTATTGAGGATGCTAATCTCAGGTCATCAGCAGAACGGAGGGCGCGGGTAGGGTGGTATACTGAAACAAGGGAGGAGATGTAGGGTGGTGCTGAGCCATGGAGGGCTTTGTGGGTGAGGGTAATAAGTTTATACTGAATTCTGGAGTGGATGGGTAGCCAGTGTAATGACTGGCACAAGGTAGAGGCATCAGTGTAATGATTGGTGAGGAATATGATCCTGGCTGCAGCATTCAAGACAGATTGGAGGGGGGAGAGTTTGGTAAGAGGGAGACCGATTAGAAGAGAGTTACAATAGTCGAGACGAGAATGAATAAGAGAAACAGCAAGAGTTTTTGCAGAGTCAAAGGTAAGAAAAGGTCGAATTCTAGAAATGTTTTTGAGGTGCAGATGACAAGAGCGAGCCAGTGATCGAATGTGGGGGGCAAAGGAAAGCTCGGAATCAAGTATGACCCCAAGACAGCGGGCCTGTTGCTGGGGAGTAATAGTGGAACCACACACAGAAATGGCAATGTCGGGTATAGGTACATTAGATACAATTACACCAATTACTGTATAAAAATATTATTCATAAGTTTATCTTATAAAAATAATTTATAATAATTTATAACATAATTTATATAATGTAATTTATAATAATGTATAACAATAATAAATAACAAATAAATAAATAAAATTAATAATGAATAAGTAAATAAAAATTTAAACACCAATTACTCTATAAAAAATATTATTCATAAGTTTAATTTATCAAAATAATTTATAATACAATTTATATAATTTAGTTTATAACAATTCATAATCATAAATAATAAATAAATAAAATTAATAATAAATAAGCAAATCAACTTTAAACAACGATTACTCTATAAATAATAATAATAATAATAATAATAATAATAAGTTATTCATAAGTTTAATTTATAAAATTAATTTATAATAATTTATAATATAATTTAATTTATAATAATTTATAATCATAAATAATAATCATAATTAAATAAATAAATACAATTAATAATAAATAAATAAAAATTTAAACACCAATTACTCTATAAAAATATTAATAAGTCTATCTTATAAAAATAATTTATAATAATTTATAACATAATTTATAACATAATTTATATAATTTAATTTATAATAATTTATAATAATAATAAATAACAAATAAATACATAAATAAAATTAGTAATAAATAAATAAAAATTTAAACAACAATTACTCTATAAATAATAATAATAATAATAATAATAATAATAATAATAATAATAATATATTATTCATAATTTTTTTCAAGGTGTCACTAATATTTGATTGTTATTATTAATTTTGCTATGATTTAATGCTTTGTACAGTCTGTGAACAGTTAATCACACACATTAGTCTTTCTCTATTTTGGAGTTACATCAGTTTCCTCTGCAGGCTACAAATTTACACTGAAATAATCGCATCATTTCTTGATCATTATCAATAATTGGAAACAAAATACAGTAATTAGAGATGTCTGGAAATTCATCCGCAGACGCCCCGGTGGGATTGTTGCTTCTGTGTTCGGCGTCACATTGCCAGCGTTTGTGACAATATTGTGGAATAACAATAGTGATGTGTAGATGTAATAATAGAATGTAACACAATGTCATAGTGCAGCTTCTCATGCCTCCATTACACGATTACATAGAATAGAACGCTATTTCCATCTATCTCATTCTCTGCCGTGTAATTACACTTCTCGGAATTTCCACACTTCTTATTTCTGATTTCTATCACCTGTAACTGTGAATTCCCCAGGAGGGAAATGAGGCTCGGAGACGGCATCACAGACAACCAGGAGAATCAATTATCCGGCCTTCCGCTGATTATTTACTTTCTCCTTGTTCTATTAATGTACAGATATAGAAACTTTAGTTAATTGAAGAAAATCATCTCAAACAAAATCCTGATATATTGCAAATATGATAAAGCAACAATGGTCTGGTAATATAAAGGCCCAACATATCTCAGAACCGCTCTAAATAATATTAATAATAATAATCAGTAAAAATAATTAATTAAATAGAATATATGGAAAAATTGGAAAATTTTGCAATATTGCAAGTTTGAGATGTTCTGCTTCTACAAAAGATAATGATAATATAGAAATTAGTAAATAGTAAGAATATATTATTTCTGGTGAATGCGCACATTATGCTTTGGTGCGATTTTTATTTTTAGGATATTATAAAGCTTGTATTTCAGCGCTATGTTTGAAATTTTCCAATTATTTTTTTAGACAAATAAAGTTCTGGCTTTGAGGGTCGGATGTGTTAGAGCCCACCATCCCCCAACCTCCTGATATACATTGTTCACCTTTCCGCTAATGACTGTAGCTGTGCGTCTAGATCACAGGTGATCGCAATAGGGCCTGCATTAATATCTAACCTCCAGCTGCAGGTGCTGAGCCCGCACAGCTGAGCACTTTAACCTCTCCTATGCTGGTGTCAATAGTGTCAGCAGCATGTGAGGGATTCTCACAAAGGGAGATCACCGTTATTCACAGTCACCGGAGAGTGATGTCAATGCTCAGTATCGTTACCGGGTCTTGATAAGCGCAGCCAGACTTGACTTCTCTGATGACCGTTGTAGTAACTATCCAGCGCCTGTGAACACCGGTCACTTCAGCGCTATTCACAGATTCCGGAGACTGATTTAATAAATGTGAATTACATCAAAGTTGTGTGACATTTTGAGTGATAAATTGGTGAAAGAGAGAATGCTTATTGTCTTTATTTTTGTCTTTTTAGGTCTTTCAAGTGTCCTTTTCTGGACTACTTTTGATTTGTTGGATTACAGTGGACCTGCATGGGATTTTTTTTTTCCTATAAATTGATGAATGAGAGAAAGTGTGGGGGACTCTTTCTTTAAATAAAGTGTATTTTTTCTGTGTGTGTTTATTTTATATTACTGGATTAGTAATGGGGGTGTCTGATAAAAACTTCAACATTACTAACCCCAAGGGTTGATGGCAGATGCGTTTTTTTTACAAAATCATAGTTGTCATCAACCCCAAGTACCATTACCCCAATTTTTACAGCACCAGGGCAATCGGGAAAAGTCGGGCAAAGCACTAAAATGTAGTGCGCCAATTCTAGGCTGGCTGAGAGCTGATATTTTTAGGCTGGAAAGGGCCCAATAACCATGGGCCTTCCCAACCTGATTGTTATGAAAGAGTCACCGTAGGAGGCAGACACAAAAATAGAAGCTACGTCCAGAAAACCAGAGAAGTTGGCAACTATCAGATTGCAGACCCCTGAACCTATCAACACAACTAGCAGTAGCCGTGGGGGGTTCCTACGGTGCACTAGACCCCTCGATCACAGCCGGAGAGCTAAATAGCCTAAAGACAGAAAAGGAAATCTAAACTGCCCCAGAGCAGACCCCAAAGTAAAAGGCAGCCCCCAACATATAATGACGGTGAAGCAAGATGAAAAAACACTCACACAGACAGAAAGATAGGCTGAGCAAACGATGGGGCCCAAACTAACTAAACAGGACAGGAAAGGAAGGTTGCTGTTTGCAATCTGCCAAAACCCTATCAAAGACATAAGCCAACAGGCTGATATGGAAAAAGACCCTGAAGCAGCTAGGCTTCAAAAGCTATATCAGCACTCAGGTACTTTCTGAAGACAGAGCTAAAGGAATTCAGCTCACCCCAGCAGGGAATGACAGAAATCTAGAAAAACAAAGCAAAACAAAGTCAAAGCACAAATGCAAAAGGCAGAGCAGAAAACTTAGCTTTAGAAGAGCAGGAATTCAGACTGGTCTCCAAGGATTCCACAGAGAAATCACCCGCAGGGCAGAAGGGCGTCGGCGGCCTTATATCCAGTCAGTCACTCCACTCAGCCAGTCATCATCATTAGGCTCAGGTGCTTGATAATCAGGCTCACTACCTTTCTTTACCAGAAGAGGGAGTTCATCGGGCCTCAGTAGTGAAGGGGAAAATGAACTCACAACAGTACCTCCCCCTTGAGGAGGGGTCATCGAACCCTCAACCACGCCACCAGGGCGATCAGGGTGAGCCCGATGAAAGGCACGCACCAATCTTTTGGCATGAATATCAGAGGCAGAGACCCAGGAATTATCCTCCTGACCATAACCCTTCCACTTAACCAAATACTGGAGTCTCCGTCTAGCCAGACGGGAATCCAGTATTTTCTCTACCTCATATTCCATGTTACCTTCGACCAATACAGGGTCTGGAGGTGCCACCCCCGGAACAACAAGTTCAACAAACCTCTTCAACAAAGACTTATGGAACACATTATGGATTTTAAAAGTGACAGGAAGAGCCAAACGAAAAGAGACCGGATTAATAATCTCCAAAATCTTGTAAGGTCCAATAAATCTAGGCTTAAACTTAGGAGAAGCCACCTTCATAGCAATATTTTTTGATGATAACCACACCATATCACCAATCTTAAACTGGGGACCGATGGTCCTATGTCGGTTGGAAAACCGCTGGGCCTTTTCCTGGGAGAGAGATAACTTATCCACCACTTGGTCCCAGATCTGGTTCATTCTCTCCACCACAGTGTCAACACCTGGGCAGGCAGAGGGCTCCACCTGCCCTGAGGAAAATTGAGGATGAAACCCAAAGTTACAAAAAAAAGGTGACATCAAAGTGGCAGAACTAGCTCTATTATTTAAAGCAAATTCGGCCAAGGGCAAAAATGAAACCCAATCATCCTGATCAGCAGAAATAAAACATCTCAAATATGACTCCAAGGTCTGGTTTGTTCTCTCTGTCTGCCCATTGGTCTGAGGGTGAAAAGCAGAGAAGGACAACTGAATTCCCTGCTTGGAACAGAAAGTTCTCCAAAATCTAGACACAAACTGAATTCCTCTGTCAGATACAATGTTCTCAGGAATCCCGTGCAAGCGAACCACCTGTTGCAAAAACAGGGGCACCAACTCAGAGGAAGACGGCAACTTAGGGAGTGGTACAAGATGGACCATCTTAGAGAACCTATCACAAATCACCCAAATAACAGTCATCCTTTGAGAGACAGGCATATCAGAGATGAAATCCATTGAAATATGGGTCCATGGCCTCTTGGGGACAGGCAAAGGCATCAACAACCCACTAGAGCGAGAACACGATTTAGACCGGGAGCAAGTCCCGCAGGACTGCACAAAATTCCTGACATCACGAGACAAGGAGGGCCACCAAAAAGACCGACTCACCAGATCTCTAGTACCAAAAATACCTGGATGACCAGCCAAAGCAGAGCAATGAACTACAGACATCACTCTCTTCTTCCACTGGTCAGGAACATACAACTTTCCACTGGGACAACGCTCAGGTTTGTCCTCCTGGAACTCCTCCAGAGCACGTCTCAAATCGGGCGAGATGGCAGAAAGAACTACCCCTTTGCCTAAGATGGTAGCAGGCTTGGTCACCACAGGAGAATCAGCAAGGAAGCTCCTAGAGAGGGCGTCTGCCTTGACATTCTTAGTTCCAGGAAGAAAAGAAGCCACAAAATCAAAACGTGTAAAAAACAAGGCCCACCTAGCCTGTCTAGAATTCAAGCGCTTAGCCGACTCTAGGTAAATCAAATTCTTGTGGTCAGTGAGGACCACGACTTGATGTTTAGTGTTGTGAGTTCATTTTCCCCTTTACCACTGAGGCCCGATGAACTCCCTCTTCTAGTATAGAAAGATAGTGAGCCTGATTATCAGGCATCTGGGTCTAATGATGATGATTGGCTGAGTGGAGTTTCTGACTGGATATAAGGCTGTCCACGCCCATCTGCTCTGCGGGTGATTTCTCTGTGGATCCTTGGATACCAGTCTGAATTCCTGCTCTCCAAAAGCTAAGTTTTCTGCTCTGCCTTTTGCATTTGTATGTTGTCTTTGTTTAGCTGGATTTCTGTCATTCCCTTCTGGGGTGATCTAAATTCCTTTAGCTCTGTCTTCAGAAAATACCTGAGTGCTGATATAGTTTTTGAAGCCTAGCTGCTTCAGGGCCTTTTTCCATATCAGCCTGTTGGCTTATGTCTTTTTAGGGTTTTTGCAGATTGCAGACAGCAGCTGTCCTATCCTGTCCTATTTTTAGTTAGCTTGGGCCCCATTGTTTGCTCAGCCTATCTTTCTATCTGTGTGTGTGTTTTTTCATCTTGCTTCACCGTCATTATATGTTGGGGGCTGCCTTTTACTTTGGGGTCTGCTCTGGGGCAGTTTAGTTTTCCTTTTCTGTCTTTAGGCTATTTAGTTTCTCCGGCTGTGATCGAGGGGTCTAGGGCACCGTAGGAACCCCCCACGGCTGCTTCTAGTTGTGTTGTTAGGTTCAGGGGTCTGCAATCTGATAGTTGCCAACTTCTCCGGTTTTCTGGACTTAGCTGCTATTTTTGTGTCTGCCTCCTACGGTGACTCATTCATAACAGAATCACCCGCCCAACCGCAGATCCTAGGGTACTCAATAGCAGGAAAAAATTGTTAAAAAAAAAAAAAAAGTGTGTATATTTTTTCCTCTATATCTCTGAGGCCGTAGGAGGATTTTTTTTTTCTCTCTCAATGGAGATAAAGCAATTGTCTGATCGTGTGGAGCAGCTCGCTGCGGAAGTGCGGGGAATTTCCGCCTACCTTGCTCTTTCTCATACTGCTGAACCAAAGATTCCCACACCTGATGTATTTTTTGGGGATCTGTCTAAATTTTTGAATTTCAAAAATAATTGTAAATTATTTTTTGCCTTGAAGCCTAACTCATCAGGGAGCTCCGCGCAGCAGGTTAAAATTGTCATCTCTTTGCTGCGTGGCGATCCCCAGGATTGGGCGTTTTCTTTGAAACCTGATGATCCTATTCTGACTAATGTGAACGCATTTTTTCAAGCCTTGGGTTTGTTGTATGATGAACCTAATGCCATTGATCAGGCTGAAAAGACCCTGCTGGCATTGAATCAGGGTCAAGATTCTGCAGAATCGTACTGTCAAAAATTCCGAAAGTGGGCGGTACTTACTACCTGGAATGATAATGCCTTGGCTGCTCTCTTTCGGAAGGGTTTGTCAGAAGCTGTAAAAGATACTATGGTGGGATTTCCTGTTCCCTCTGGTCTTGACGATTCTATGTCATTAGCCATTCAGATTGATCGGCGTTTGCACGAACGCAAAACTGCACGAGTAGTGTTGCCACTTGTTGAACAAATGTCTGAACCTATGCAATGTGATAGAGTTTTGTCCTGAGAGCACCGTCAGGAGTTCAGAAGGCGTAATAAGTTGTGTTTTTTCTGTGGAGATGCCTCGCATATTATTTCTGTCTGTCCTAAACGAGAGAAATGCTTTGCACACACGTTTTCTGTTGGTGGTGTTCAACCTAAGTTTCTTCTGGCTATTACTCTGATCTGCTCCCTGTCCACATTTTCCGCCAAGGCTTTTGTGGATTCGGGAGCAGCTCTAAACCTAATGGACTTGGATTTTGCTAAGCGTTGTGGATTTCCGATGACACCTCTGCAGATGCCTGTTCCTTTGAGGGGGATTGATGCTACTCCTTTGGCAAAAAATAAACCTCAGTTTTGGACCCAGGTGGTAATGCGGGTCGCCCCAGATCATCAAGAAAATTGCAGATTTTTGGTGTTGCATAATCTGCATGATACCATTGTTCTGGGGTTTCCCTGGTTGCAAATTCATAATCCAGTTTTGGATTGGAAATCTGTTTCTGTGGTGAGTTGGGGTTGTCGGTGTGCCTTTAGTGAGGCTCCGGTGTTTTCCACCTCTCCTCAGTCGCATGATGTTCCTGACTATTTGGTGGACTTTTATGATGTATTTAGTGAGAATGATCACAGCTGGAGAGCTAAATAGCCTAAATACAGAAAAGGAAATCTAAACTGCCCCAGAGCAGACCCCAAAATAAAAGGCAGACCCCAACATATAATGACGGTGAAGCAAGATGAAAAAACACTCACACAGACAGAAAGATAGGCTGAGCAAACGATGGGGCCCAAACTAACTAAACAGGACAGGAAAGGAAGGTTGCTGTCTGCAATCTCCAAAACCCTATCAAAGACATAAGTCTACAGGCTGATATGGAAAAAAACCCTGAAGCAGCTAGGCTTCAAAAGCTATATCAGCACTCAGGTACTTTCTGAAGACAGAGCTAAAGGAATTCAGCTCACCCCAGCAGGGAATGGCAGAAATCCAGAAAAACAAAGCAAAACAAAGTCAAAGCACAAATGCAAAAGGCAGAGCAGAAAACTTAGCTTTAGAAGAGCAGGAATTCAGACTGGTCTCCAAGGATCCCACAGAGAAATCACCCGCAGGGCAGAAGGGCGTCGGCGGCCTTATATCCAGTCAGTCACTCCAGTCAGCCAGTCATCATCATTAGGCTCAGGTGCTTGATAATCAGGCTCACTACCTTTCTTTACCAGAAGAGGGAGCTCATCGGGCCTCAGTAGTGAAGGGGAAAATGAACTCACATCACTGATATTCTAAGTCTGCTGCTGTTTGCTTTAGAGGGTTGTCAACATAAATTTTTATGCTTTTCGGGATAGCTCATCAAAAAATCACAGACAGACAATATATTTTATGGAAATACTGGAAAAACCATAGAAAATCAATGATATTGAATTATATACTGTATGTGTAGCGTCTATAACTCTGATACTTAGACATCAGCTTCATTCACTGTAAATTGTAAAATGGTGAAAATTACAGTGAAAGCAATCTGCAGAAGTATTTTAAGCTTCAAAAAAAATGACAGACTCCTGAAACTTTTTTATGGACAAAACAAAAAAGTACAGACTGTCCTGGAATTTCATGATGATCAGCAACCGTGCTGTTTAACCTTGGCTGGTTATCAAAAACACGGGGACCGCCCTTCATTTTTTTAAATTATTTATTTATTTAATAAAACCAGGCTAAAAACACCTCCTTAAACCCACTATGTAAATAAATCCTGTCTATATGCCTCTTATCAAAAACTATCCTTACCCCACCAGTCATAGTACTGAATGCAGGTAACAGCAGTTTTACTAGAGAAAAGACAGTATGTAGTGCTGAAAGAAATTTTCATTTAATGGTGCAGTATTGGTATAAAGTACAGCAATAGCATTTTAACACTGTCTGTTTGCATGCTCTAATGTAAACTCTCCCTCTGATCCCAATTGTCCCTGGACTGCTTCCTGAACACATTGTGCCGAGTATCATGGCACCTGGTCTTATGTAAGACCTGAAGACATGATGTGGCAGGCCAATCGCAGTAATACCAGTAGCCAACATGGCTATGGCATTACCGTCTATGATAGGCAATCCTCGCATATTTACTGAATGTCAAACAGCAGCCAAACATGTGGTTGGAACTCGAGCACCTGTGACTCTTGATCAAGTAACGAGCATGCCCCAGCACTCCGATGTTCATTTGAGTATCATGCAAAGGTGAGCACGCTCACTCTTAACCAAAGGGAGAATGGAAGGAGAACTCTCAACTGGTGGAGCAGAAAATGAGCTCATAACAATGAAGGTTGTGATTAGTCATTGTTGCAATGTTTATTGTGGAGAAGAGAGTGCTGTCTGAGAGACTATTAAAAATGGAAATTAGGTGGCAGATTCGTGCCCTAAACCCTTGGCCGTACCAAAGTTGCATTGAGTCCCAATATTAGCATATGGTTTAAAAGTCGATTTTTCATCCTCTTATAAACTAAAATGTATACAGCTTGTTTGCTTCTATGTGGGCTAATTACACATTTTTTTCTATAATTTTTCGTAGTTCAAGACTGTATTTTCTTATATTTTCCTTTATTGCTACTTCTTTGCCATATTAATAACCATTCTACAGCTTTTTCAGCATCCAAAGACCACTGTATTGATATGGTGTGGACAGGTGTCAAATTTGACATCAAAGCAGATGGGCAAAAAGACAGTCACAGTTACATTTCTGGATATTTTTCCTAATTTTATTAGCAAAGATACATCTTCCTTCTCAAAAATGATGTAACAAGTAACATTCCTGTACAGTGTGAGTTCACAATTAGATTGCCAATTGTGGGAACAGGCCAATGTATTGAACTAGGAAAACAAGTTTATAAAAATATGGAAACAGTTAAATGTTTAAATGTTTAGAAAGAAAATACAACTTTTTTTTTTTTTTTTAGAAAATTCTTGACTTTCACCAAATTTGAGCATAACAAGAAATATTAGTTAGGTAGGTACATGCTCAAAAAGGTGTCAACTGCAAAAGATTGCTGTATTGGTGTAGTGGATATCAAATTTAGTGTTTCAATTATGTTACTATTTCTTACAAATACTAAAATATCTGTTTCTTCCCAACAACATAAATTCTTGGCAGGTACAGTAACTAAGTGCTGAACACATTGGCAACAGGTCTCTGTATTGGTGTGGCGGGTGGCGGGTACGGATTTTGCTTTAAGGGGAACATGTCACGTGAAAAAACACTATTAACCTTCACATATGGGGTTAATATGCAGGTTAATTGCATTCTGAACCTGCCCGGAACAGGCCCTACCGTCGGGAGGAAATTAATTTTATCATTCCCAGTTGCTTTTGGGTTTCAGCCATAGGTAGGACATCGATGCGGGTAGATTCATACCACGCGCCCAGCACTGGCTAAAAGCAGCTCATCTTTAGGGCTCATACTCACTTCTCTCGCATGAAAACCTGGCACTGCCGCCATCGCTCGGACTGGAGAGTGCGGCTACATGTATGCAGCTGCACACTCCGGTGCGAGTGCTGGCGCCAGTCCAGGTTTTCATGCGAGAGATTCACACGAGAATCATGCGAGTCTCTCACAAGTGAGTATGAGCCCTTAGAGTTGTTCCTCAGTCAGCGCCGTCGATGTGGTTACAGCCACATATCTACTGATTATTAGCATATTTCATGTGACAGGTTCCCTTTAATCTCATTTTACTATTTTCTTTTCACAAAATTATCTCCTTCTCCCCAAATAAGATGT
Source organism: Dendrobates tinctorius (assembly GCF_039654945.1). Classification (NCBI taxonomy): domain Eukaryota; kingdom Metazoa; phylum Chordata; class Amphibia; order Anura; family Dendrobatidae; genus Dendrobates; species Dendrobates tinctorius. The sequence continues at coordinate 26,767,489 of NW_027361818.1, read as the reverse complement.
AACAAGATATTCTAGGCAGGAAGGCATGTACACATTGAGAAATTCAAGTGTGAGAACAGGTCACTGTATTGTGTAAGCGAGCAAGACAGTAACAATGTAGAACCATGGATCGTATTATAAACTTTCCCACCTTACCTCAGTGACGTTCCGCTCGCAGCAGCTCATCCCCCAATGGCTCTTAGCCTGGGTGGCTGCATCTTGGCACCATCCAGGTTGAAAACTGTTTATCCCCAGACAAGGATTGCGCCGTGGGACAGAATGATGGATACTGTAGGTTAGGAACATGGCTGTTTTTTATTTTTGTTTTATTACAGGAGACCATGAGTTCACTGGAATCGGTGATGATATGAGAATGATTTCATTTAGAATCATTAATGGAGTCTGTGTCAGTATTTCAATTAAAAGACTTTATTTTGGCTGTGTGTTTAGTTACGATTAGTGATAAGCGAGTATACTCGTTGCTCGGATTTCCCCAAGCATGCTCGGGTGGTGGAGTATTTTGGCGTGCTCGGAGATTTAGTTTTCGTCGCCTCAGCTGCATGATTTTTCGCTGCTGGACAGCCTGAATACATGTGAGGAGTGCTTGTGTATTAGGGAATTCCCTCAAGTATTCAGTCTTTCTAGCAGTCGCAAATCATGCAGCTGCGGTGACAAAAACTAAATCTCCAAGCGCTACAAAATACTCGGAGACCACCCGAGCATGGTGAGGGAAGCCCGAGTAACGAGTTTACTCGCTCATCACTATTTACAATGCAACTATAAGATTAGTAATGGAGAGGCATCTTATTGAAGCCTCTCCATTACTAACCCGTGGGCTTGATGTCACCGACAACACAAAGGGAACATCAGCTCCACAAATATGAGCACCACCTGCACAGGGTGTGTGTGAAGAGCCAGGCAAAGCAACAGAATTGGTGCATCTAATAGATGTGCCTTTTCTGGTTGGCTCCGGGTTGCTAATTTTAGGCTGGGGAGTCCAGTATCCATTTCCCCTTACCAGCCTGAGATTACCAGCCGCCAGCTGTCCGCTTGACCAGTTGTCAAAAATAGGGGGGACCCCACAACATTTTTTGTAATTTTTTAGTTAAATAATTTTTAAAATAGTGTGGATCTCCCTCTGTTCTTGGTAAGGAGTCTTGCTAACGATTAGGGTTGCAGCAGCCACCTGAGTGATTTACCTGGCTAGTTATCAAACATAATTTTTTAAATATATTTATTTATTTAAAGTCTCATGGTGCAGTGCTGAGCTCATAGTTCAACACAGTTCACTGTGAGAAATTTCTCAGTTTTGCCTAGCTGGGAATGCAGCCTCAGTGACCATCGGTAAACTTGATGTTGTCACCGCTAGTCAATGATGCTGCACTTGCAGCACCTCATTCATTGGTGATTCTCTGTCTGAACGGTCACATAATGGCATCGTCCAGGTTGATAACTATTCATCCCCACACATAGATTACCGCGTGGAACAGAACATCGGACAGGTTAGGGATATGAATAAATCTCATAGTCCTTTTTTAGAAAGGCAAAGTCACTTCAATACTGAGCTCAACATATTCCACAAGAAGGGGTATCAAGTGGAAAAAAGTGAAAGTTAGAGAAAATATTGATTGTTAAAAATAATTCTTTATTAAATATTATTAAAAGGAGAAGTTAAAAAGACAGAGCTAAAGACCTCCAAAAAAAGGGTCATAGGCTGCGGCAAAACAGTATACAATGATGTAAAAAAATAATATTACGCACACAATAATAACCCTGTAGATTTAAATATAAATACAAAAATGGTTCTTGCATGCAAAAGTAATAATAATAATTCCTGCCAGAGTCAGTGCACCATAGTAGATGACAATGAACACATTGTTTGTTACTACTAGGTTTTGCAAAAAAGGCAATATTGCACATTGGCCATGTGGCTGTGAAACAAGTAGATGTAAATTAGATGTAAATATAAAGAGGTATTGGCATGCAAAATAATCACTGCAGGGTTCAACATGCCTCAGTAGACAAAAACCATTGTTTGTTACTGCTACCTCTTTATATTTACATCTAATTTACAGGACTGGCATTAAGTTAGGTCCTGGAAATGAGAATCGCCTTAACGTGGCTTCCAGCTACTCATGAATTGGCCAATTTATGTGGTAAGCATTCTCAATTTTTCATATTTCTAGTGCAGTAATGCATTTCAATTTTAACATTTCATGTTTGCATGCTAAGGCGCTACAGAGTGCTGCTTTATTTGTTTGATAGTATATGAACTGGTGACTCTAGCTCAGCACCTGTTCAGACCTAGTTTGTGCTTGGATGTGACGGTAAGTTTTTTGAGATTTGTAGTTAAGCTTTCAGGTTAGAAATTACATTGATTTTATCATACAATGCATTAATTTTACTCTTATAATAATGAACTAGCTTATATTAATTTTTTTTAACTTGGATTTTTTTTCTAAAAATTTTAAAACCTTTTTTTAATTTTCTTAACTTTTTTGATCCTTTGATAACTTTAATAACACATTTCAGTTTCTCTGCTTCGCAATGCAATAGTTAGTAGTATGTGTGGTATATGTAAATCTCTTTGTACTGGATGATGTGTTTTAAGAGTAAAAGTGAGTGTGACACACTGATGTAATAAAATAAACATAACTCATTTTTTGGAAGTACTGTAGTACTGTATAGAATAAAGCTTCTGTTTCAAGTAATGAAAGGAATTCTGTCCTCCATTCCCATTGTAATCCTGGTAGAGTCATTTCATGTAGATTTTCCATAAAACCTAAGAGTGATCATCATTATTAGAGGAGGGCATGAAACATAGGAAAAGATAATATTATAAGGATGCCATGAAAAACCCTTCAGTGATGCTACAGTTAAAGCGGTGACTGGTGAGTAATAGAGATGAGCAGATACAGGGGAATTCAAGGCTCAGCTTCTGTAAATTATTCTTTACGCCAGACTGCATTTTGCAGACATGATTAGGTCCAGCAAGTTACTACTCATGTGACTATTCCTAGTCGTGCTCACAAGTACCAAAGTAGAGTGTGCATCGTATAGTTGGGGATGTTGTGAAGTTGCCGAGCCTTTACAAAATGCATGTGCAGAGTTGTCTACGGCCTAGTCTTTGCCAATAATGCGAGTCCAAAGGTCATGATATTCAACGCGTCTTAATATCGCTCACACTCTGTCAAATTCTGACTGCAACTAGATTTGGGATGCAAGTGAGCATATACAAGTGACACACCCACCAGAGCCGTGGGGTACCCGGAATCAGACTAGACAATTCTATGGGGGAGGTCACGGTTCCGTTAATCATTTCCATGGTCCTGGCCATGTCATAAAATAGTTATGTGGTGTTTACTCGTGACGCCACCCGTGGTGTTCGGCAATGGGTGACCGACTCTGCGGTTTTGTTTCACTGGGGCTGATGGTGACACAGCAAAGATGGTTCAGCTCCCCACAGGTAGAGAGGGGCCCCAGGGCAAATATATTTGATTGTTCAGATGGTGGTGAACGTTGGGGTGCAGAGAATAAGTGAAGGATACAGAGAGAGGCAGTTTTCTTTACCTTTTACTTGAAAGTAGATGCAATCTGGGGCACCACATACAGATGACGGATTAAGTCTGGCTTGCATGGAGGCATTCAGGAGATCCACCCTGCCAGGTGGGGTTGGGGACCTTCCTTCTGCCCTCTCTTTTTGGGTCCCTGTTGCTTGTAGCTAAGTTGCGGCCCTCTCGTGCGTGATGGTTTCTAACCTGTATGGCAAACAGCGTGAGCCTATATCATGGGCACTGTCCTTTTCACTGTCAGCCCTGGGCTCTTGGTCCACTGCTGTGTCTTCAGGTGTTCGGTGTGGCCAGGGAGCCTGCAGTCCCATGCCCTCCAGAGCACCCTCCCAGCCAAGGACTCTGGCATCCCTTTTTATCAGTGATCCGCTCTGGGGTCAGCTATACGCAATTTTCATTTTCCAGAGCCCTTGTCTCTGCTCCTGTCCCTTCCCTCTCCAGATACCAACCACCAATTCTCACTGTCCTGTCACGAGTTCCCGCTTCCATGATAACTCTCTTGCTTACTCTCTCAGCTGACTTCTTTCTGACTCACTATCCCACATGCTGGCCGGAATTTATAAGGAAGCTCCCTTTTGTGGCCTGGAGCGGGAATTGACATGTACACTGTGTTACGTGGCATGGGGAACCCCCTGCCTCCAGGCATGACATCACCCCTTAAAGGGAGGAAATGTCACCGTGGCAGCCGGACTCTGGGGTGCCACACAAGGATCTCTCGGGTCTAGCTGGTGAACTCCTGGCCTGGTATGCAGATGCTCATTATTTCAGTGAGTGGCTGTAGAATGAAAAGGCACCATGTATCATATGAGGAAGGCAAGCAGCAGAAGTGGCCACAGGGTTGAGCAGTGAAGTATTAGTTTATCCTTTTTTTATCTAACCATTTGCCAGCCCTCTTTGGTTCAGCAAAATGGTGGGTAGCCAAACTATAATTTGTTTAATTAGCATAAAGCAACAAACAAAAAAAAAATCCCTTTCTATAGGTAGCACACCAAAAGAGTCTTCATTCATTCTAAAGTAAACAGATTTTTATAAAAATTTGAGTATAATTCAATTACACTTGAATAAATTTGGCCAACTCTTTAGAGGAATCTGTATTTGGCTATATTTGTCATTCTTCAGGTCAGACCTGGCATTCTAAAGAATTTAGATGGTCTGATGTCTTCATTACTTTTGATAATAAACTTGAACAACAATTTAGTAGCCCACCATTGATGAACTTATGAACATTTTTCCTCCTTTAGCGCATTATGAATTTTAGCCATTGTTGCAGAGGAAATTTAGAATACTGTTTGAAATCATTTACAGTTATTATGGAGAATTTGTAAGTCGCAATGGAAGCTGTCCCACGTTTTGTTTTGTTCATCTGGGCCTTCGTCCTTATATGTCCACGTCTTCTGTGTCCTCCAGTAAACATAAATTTGCTTAAAATCTTCAGTGTTCTTTAGGATATGCTGATGTTCATTCTTCACTTCCAAAAAGTCATAAATGCGTTCTTAATGTCAGTATTTCTAAGACAGTATATGATGGGGTTGATAAGGGGAGTCATCATGGTATAAAATAAAGAGCACAGTTTACGTACAATGATAGCAATGCCATTTCTTGAAACCAGATAAATGCTGATTAATGTTCCAAAAAATATAAAAACCACCACCAAATGAGAGCCGCAGGTCGCAAAGGCTTTCTGTCCTACGACGGACTGCATTCTGAGGATGGCATGGACAATGTAACCATAGGAGACCACAATCATAAGGAACGGGAGCAGAATCACAGGAACACAAAGGTAGATTTTCACAGTTTCAATGTACAAAGTGCTTGATGTAGACAATTGTATTATGGGATCAAATTCACAAAAAAAGTGATCAATGATATTTGACCTCGGGAATTGGAGACAAGAGAGGTTTATTGTCTGAAAAGACATTAATATAAAACCGGCGAGCCAAGCTACAACCACAAATATCGAGCAAAGCATGGGACTCATTTTAGAAGAATAGTGCAGGGGATGACATATGGCCAGATATCTGTCATAGGACATCACAGTCAAGAGAAGACATTCTGAAGACTCAAAAGAACTAAAGAAAAAAAACTGTATGAGACATTCAGAAAGTAGCATAGAAGAACCATTGTTCAGAACCACGTGGAGCATGTAAGGCACAACATCGGAGGTCACCATGATGTCCAGTGTCGTCAGCTGTGTTAAGAAGAAGTACATGGGACAGTGGAGGCTCTTGCTCTTTGATACCACAATGATGACCAAGACGTTCCCACAGACTGTTGTGATATAAATGATGAGGACAAAAAGAAAAAATACAATTCTGAAGCCACGAAGGTCTGGAAATCCAAGGAGGGTGATTGTAGTAACATTGTGATTCTCCATTTTCTATAAAATTAGTATTTTGGTAAACGAATATGGTTTAAAATGTAATAATATGCAGTAAATTTCTTACAACATAATAATGACATATCTGACGAACATGGTGTAATTTCAAGATCAAATATTAGAAATAGATATAATATAATATACTGTATGATAAAGACTATAAAACAACCAAAGGGAAATGTGTCAGGAACAAAATTAAAGTCAAATCATTATATTAAAAGTCAAATTTTATAAAACATAAAAATTAAGAACAATACGCGCAAACAATCCCAGAATACAGGAAAAGAGACAAAATTGTGATGGGTGAGCTACTGTGGGAAAACCTTATAAACAATCATATATAAACACAGGACAGAGCCAAGTGTATATCTGGGCATATGAAAATTGTTTTATACAGTGAAAACCCCATATGCATATATATCATGCTGAAAGAAATAGTTCAGTTCATATACAGAGACAACAAAACCCCTTGGTAAATATAGGTAAGTATTTCACACAAAAAAAAATCAGAAAAATATATATCGCAAAATAAATACCACAGATGTAATAAGCTCACCCACCAAACACCAGACACGCGTTTCATCAATGATTCATCATTGACTGATTTTCACCAAAGTTGACGAAGTATTGGAGAAACGCGCGTCGGGGGTTCGGTGTGTGATCTTATTACATGAGATGTTTATTCTGTGATATATATTATTCTAATCTTTTGTGGGAAATGCATATATTTACCAAGGCTATATACTGTATATATATATCATAACGAATTTTCATATGTCCAAATATGCAATGCCTGCCCTGTATAGATATATTTATATATAATTGTTCATAGCGGTTTCCCACAGAAGCACTCACCCGTCAAATTTTAGCCTTTTTTCCTGTATTTTGCGATTGTTTGTGTTTTTAAATTATATGTTTAATAAAATTTGATTTGTAATATACTGATTTGACTATACCTTTTGCTCCTGGCACATTTCTCCTTGGTTGCTTTGTATTCTGATGCCCTCTGGGGACACACTACATATTAGTTAGGGTTACAAATCTTTGATAATTTATAGAAGACTTTAATAACACTTTCCTTAAATAAAGTAGCACCAATAGAATAAGAACATATATTTCATTAAGATGCAGTTTAATGGGGAATATCATAGAATTCACCACAGTAAGTTTGAAAAAAATGCTTCACATTATTAAACGTGTATAAAAAAATCTCAAAGCACCAAAATCCTGGAAGGAATATTAAAATGTCACGTACTATAGATGCAGCCCAATGAGAAACAAAGTCCTGGAGCCTGAGCACGAGGAGATCTGTGTATATATGAGCTGGAAGATGAAGCCCTGGAGGAAGCGGAATCCTCTGAGGCTGAAAATGATTTCATTACTGATTAACACCTGAAAGAGGAAATGAAATAATATGTTTTTTTTTAAATCATTAGTACATGTGAAAGTAAGAAACTGTAATAAATATTATGTGAGAAATCTGCTTTTTTTCTCTTCCTGAAGCGATCATTTTTTCTCAAAATCCTCAGTTCATTAGTAAAAATCTGTCTTTGGTGTTCACAAAGTTCAATGGAGAACTGTAGGAGTCATCAAGGAGAATTAGTAGATTTTGTTATCACTTTCTCGCCTCCATAGGATCTTAAAAATACCAACTGTCATTTCCTTTCATAGTAGTGGGAAAGTTTGTCTTCCTTGAATACAGATTTTTTCAATTTTATCCATGAATTTAGAACGAAAGATTAGTCCAGGTTGCTGATGAGTTGGCATGACAATACGGAGTCAGCAGGGGACCCCATTGGTTGTCATTGCCGAACTGATATTTGTATTGCCCAGTGGACGGCGGTCATAGCAGAAGAGCATAGCAGGGCTATGTGTAGCACAAGTGGTCAGAAGATCGCAGCTTCTAGTGTCACATGAAGACTATTGAAGGCAGTAAAAATAAAAATGCAAATATTTTTTAAAAAAAATTTAAAAAATCTAAAAGTGTAAACCTCCCCCGATTTGCACTATTCAAAATAAAACAATACAAAAATTAAAAAATGCACATATTCATTATTACAGAGCTTTGAATCGCCAAAACTTTCGATATATAAAAAAAAATTAATCCGATTGGTAAATGGCGTAACGAGTACTGATGACGGATTAGTGAAATATTCGGATTCGGGAAAATCGGCACAAATAATTTCTAATATCCGTGTATTCGTACCGAATAAGGAATCCAGTGCAAGTCAATGGGAAATGTGAGTCATTTTCTGCTGGACCCTACAAAGAGGTCTGGGGGCCTGAGTAAAAGGATGAAATGGATGGAAAAGTGATGAAACAGAATGAGAGGAGCCTGGAGAATATGCCTGCCTGCATTTCTGACTCACATATGGCTTCTGGGAATAAGTTTGTCGCAGCATTGTGCCTGTTTTACAGACACACAAGAACAACTACCAAACCTAGATTTCTAATGAATATGAATCCCCATCTCAGTCACAATGTGCGTAAATCTGTCACAAGGACCTCCAATGACTAATATTATTTTGGTAGCACCACTCTACATTCAAGATTTGTCCACTGTACAATGTGCACAGGGTTTGTTAAAAATTAGCCCTATGGGCTGAGTCATGGTTGATACAGGAAGCCACCATCCCAAGGGCATCCAATCACAAAGAGTAATTAGGCTGGAGTAGGAATACTGTCCTGGTTTGTCCGCTGCATAATGTGCATAGGGTTTGTAAAAATTAGCCCTATGGGCTGAGTCATGGTTGACAAAGGAAGGAAATAGGTTTTTATGGGAAGGGGTTGACTTTAACAGTAGTAGCATGAATCAGCATTTTTGGTGACTTTAGGTTGGCTTGCTGTCATCCGGAGGGATTGCAAACTGTGGAGATATCCCGTCCTTGTTGAATTTAATCACAGTAAGTCTGTCTACATTTTCCATGGAGAGACGTGTGCGCCTGTCAGTGATGTTTGACCCAGCAGAACTGAAAACACGTTCTGACATCACACTAGCAGCCGGGCAGGCCAGCACCTCCAAGGCGTATAATTAGAGGTTGGGCCAAGTGTTCAGCTTGGACACTGAAGCATCACAAAAGACACACGTGTTGTCACTTAGTACCCCTAGACCATGTTCTGCAACTTCTCCCTCCTTGGCATTGTTAAAGGCACAGATAGCTCTTGCTGTTGTGCTGGTTTTTTGAAAATTGCCCAATTTGAGCACAATCCCCCCCGCTGTTGGACCTGGTGTTCATGTCTCTCCCCATTATCTCTTGGTGTTGAAAACAGCTGCTACCTCTGCCACCAGCATTGTCTGAGTGTGATGTTTTGAGCAACTGATCTACAATGACCCTCTTGAACAATTCCATCGTAAAACTCTTTGGTGACTCAAAAAGGAAAGAAGGAAATTTCTCCTTGTACCATGGATCGAGAAAGGTGGTCAAGCATTATTGGTTGTTGGATAAAATGAGTATCACGCAAGGGTCTTGACACAGACACCTACACATGAACTGTGTCAGGTGTGCCAAGCTGCAAACATGCAAATGTTCTGTGGCCCCAACAGTAGGAACAATACCCATTCTCTCCTCACGCTGACTGGCCTCCTCCTCCTCAAACACCTCCAAATTGGCCAGGGACATTTTAGGCAGGTGCACCCTGATTCCATAAGAACCAGAGACTTCTGGCACCACCCCCCTATGCACACAGCCAGGAAGCATGCAGAGAGCAGGCAGTAAGCAAGAGGCACACAGCATGAAGCCAGCAGCAGACAGAACACACAGCAAGGCCTGGATCAGTGAATAAGTTGGTGTGTGAGGGATGGGAGGCCATGAAGTGATGCCGATGGGGTTGCTACAATATGAGCACCCACGGCCCGGATAAAGCTAAGGTTGGGGAAGGTCAATTCATGTCTAAAGAGGTGGAGGAAAATCATGACACACAGTTGCCATCAGGTCAACCTAAAATCACAACTCAAAAGGAGTATCAGATTGATGAATTGGTCGATGATGAGGCCACTGATCCAACCAGGCATGGTGGCATGCCTAGTGAGCACAACAGTGCAGAGAGGGTTGAATCGTTAGCACAAAAACAGGCATGTTGAGGTAGTGGTTTGACCAGAGGGTGAACTCGGTAAATTTTTCCACAGAAACCCCCCCCCCACTCTCGGCTAGATAACAGGCCAAGGGTGCATTGTTCCCCTTTATGGCAGATATTTTTCTGAAAGTCCTTCAGACAAAACAACTGTAATTTGCAGCATCTGCCATACCGAGCTAAGAAGAGGCAAGAACACTGCCAACCTGAGCAAAATGAGCATGCAAAAGCACATGGCAGCTAAGCACCCCAGTAGGTGGGCGGAAAGCCTGAGTTCAAAATCTGTGTCTGAGGGTGAAACCACTACCCCTTCCCTGTCTTATGGGCTTCCCAATCTGCAGTTCAGGAAGCAGGCACTGATGTTTAATGCCTACAATCTGCGGTTGCACAGACACAGCAGTCAGCAGCGATGTCCAGTTCATTGTCTCAGCACAGCATTCAGTTGTCCTTGCCCAAACATTTCACAGGCAGCAGAAATACACACCAACCCACCCATCCACAGGCCCAAATACTAAACACCCACATTCCCAGATTGCTAGCCCTGGAAATGTCATTTTGGCTTGTGGGAACTGAGTCTTTTTGCAACCTCTTGGCGGTTGCAGCACCACGTTACTCGATTACCAGCCACCATTATTTCACCTGGTATGCCTTCCCAGCATTAGTTAAGCAAGTGTTATACAAGATCAGCTGTTCTATGGCCAAATCAGTCACAGGAAAGGTCCACCTAACCACAGACACGTGTAAAAGTTCTTGTAGACAGGGATGCTACATTTCCATGACGGTGCACAGAGTGCACCTGGTGGAGTCTGGGACAGAGTCAGAGAGTGGGACATCACACATCTTTGGCACACCAAGAATAGTGGGCCTAACTTCCATAAGGGTTTCAGTATCTCATGTTCCAGTTCCTGTCAGGGTTGGCGGATTGCATTACACAAAATAATAAATAAAGTCCAATCCCAAACCAGGGTCCACCATGCAGAAATGGAACCTGCTGCTAGTATGAGCGATAACGGAACTACACAGCATGCAATGGCTTTAAATACACAGTGTTAACACCACACAGTGTGAACAGAACTCAGAGTACCCAGGTCAGTTACTTCACAGAGTGGTACGGCATAAAGTAAGTAATGAACTAAGCCCTGACATCACAGGGAGTTAGCATACGGGTTAAGCTTATTCTGCAACTAAACTGTACTAACTGCGCACATGAATGAAGCAGATGCTGAGTCAAGGAAAAGCACTCATATGATCCTAGGTCCAATACTCTGTCACTTTCCCAGAGAAAAATAGCACTAGGGTTGGACTTGCTCTGTAACTCAACTGTTCTAACCGCACACATGAAGGAAACAGATGCTAAGCCAAGCAGGAGTTACAAAGTCCTAACCATACTTGTCTACATAAATAGCCTCTGACAACAAAGATCAATGAAAGACCAACCGCAGAAAAGACCCATAAAAAATCATGTTTTATTAGTTTACATCATAAAATGACACAGATTAACATGTAAAGGGGAAATGTAAAGGCATACAAAATAGCAAAAATGGGCCCTACGTGCTGTCAATGGATTCAGGATTCTAAGTATAAGGAATCCCTGTCAATCATATAACACAAAGCCCAAAAAGATCTCCTTATTGTATAGCAATGTAAATTACTGTAAATCTTTAATCATGCAGACATCAAAAAACGGGGCTAGTGATACATGATGGAGATTATCTCATGTATAGTGACACATCACAGCAGTAAGCCTGGCAGTCATCTGGAAGCTCAATAAAATGTAAAAGTCGCCAGTGCATATTATCAACTCTGTGAACCAACCGGACTCACTGCAAGTAAGTGAAAGGGAAACCGAAACATAACATGCGTAGGGAAAAAGAATCATTACCTGAACAGAGACAGACACGCAGGCCGGACCCCGACGCGCGTTTCGGAGCAAAGCAGCTCCTTCCTCAGGGGGCGTGGCTAAAGCGCAGCTGTGTGAGATTTATATAGCGCTAGCCAAAATATTATTCGTCACGTCAACTGTCCGTCATGTACAGGGCCGCACCTCCCCAGAGAAACCGGAAACACGCGGGCCCCACGTGATCCGGCGCATCAAAGGGAGGAAGCAGTCACTGGGCCGACTGGACAGTGCGCAGGACGCATGACAGGAAGAACACTGTCCACCATCTTGGAGGGGGCAATTTAGCAACATAGGTAAAAGTATATAGAAAACGACTAGATGGAAATAGAAATGAAAATAAAACCACTATCCACTGTTTGCAAGGGACAACTATACAATACGGATAAGAATGTATATATAGAGAATAGACTCAAAAGCGCCCAAAATACAAAACGCTACAGAGCAATCATAGTAAGTAGACAAAATACCAGATAAGCTATTCTGAAGAAAAAATGAATATATTAATATAGACATTGGGGCGTTTACAATTCAGAGATTGCATGCATAACAGGCACATCAATCGGTATCAAAAAATGGGAGCCATGAAAATAAAATATCAAGTGTATTAGAACATATAAGGTGCAATAAATAAGCACGCATATGAAACATCACAATATAAAGCAACTAACATTATGTCAGCAAAACTAAATAGATACAGATTGAATAACCATATATAGGGAGAGAGGAATGTATAGTATATACAGAAGTGTGTAAACACATCATTTCAAACACTATATCAAGAAAGGTGAAAGCACTTCCGATGTCTTCATCTACACATGGATAAGGCTGGAGACTTGATTGAGAGAGTGTCACCGGCATGCTCCATATCGATGCATAGGTCATACAAACAAACTAAAATAGAAAAGAATGTTAAAACCAATAAAAATTAAACATTAAAATATAATGCAAGATTGATGCCAATATCCAAAGAACAAGGACTACAAAAATGGGGCATATGATATATTTTCATTCAGGCCATCTGGATGTATGGTACCAAGTATCCAAATCCACCTGGTCTCCAATTGAGCCACAGGGACACGTCGCATGATAAATTACATAACGGGTAGTACAGGATATCTGATGTCTGATATCAAAAGATTTTGAACCATCATGATTTGTAAAGGAGGTACAACGTTCGATGTTAGAACAGGCCACGCATTTACCGCACGGAGAACATCCGTGTCTAGGTACATAATTGTCCAAAAAAGTACGTATTGGGCGGCTCACATAGTGAGAGCGAGAGAGAAAATCTGGCTCGATCAAGTGGATCAGGTTTTCGGTTCTGGGGGAAGCAATGTCCAACGGACGAGTGATTCTAATTGGGACACTAAATTTCAAAATGTTAAAACACTATTATTAAAAAGATCGAGACTATGGTGGAATAGGCTGTTTCTGGAGAGGTACATCTCCACTAAAATGATACCACGTGGACTCCGAGTGAAAGTGATACCCACCTTTCCACTTGATGACGATTTATTCATTAATAAATGGGAGGAAGCGTGTAATCTATGCTCTCAGACGTTTATACAGCTGTTAATCAATTTTTATACTACTAACATTGATATACTGGATAAATCCATTGACGTTGCACAAGAAGAGATACGTAAAGATTGCCCAGTTGATAAGATTCAAACTTTTGAGTCTGACTTGGACAAAACTATGGATTCATTGGTTAAAAATATTAAAGAAAATCAGCTGTCCAAATTCAACAGGGATACAAGAGATTACCAAAACAAACGAGTTTATTTATGGAGAAGTATGAATAATTCTAAACTACATCGCACCACCTCAACCTTATACCTTATAGAACCTTATATGTTCTAATACACTTGATATTTTATTTTCATGGCTCCCATTTTTTGATACCGATTGATGTGCCTGTTATGCATGCAATCTCTGAATTGTAAACGCCCCAATGTCTATATTAATATATTCATTTTTTCTTCAGAATAGCTTATCTGGTATTTTGTCTACTTACTATGATTGCTCTGTAGCGTTTTGTATTTTGGGCGCTTTTGAGTCTATTCTCTATATATACATTCTTATCCGTATTGTATAGTTGTCCCTTGCAAACAGTGGATAGTGGTTTTATTTTCATTTCTATTTCCATCTAGTCGTTTTCTATATACTTTTACCTATGTTGCTAAATTGCCCCCTCCAAGATGGTGGACAGTGCTCTTCCTGTCATGCGTCCTGCGCACTGTCCAGTCGGCCCAGTGACTGCTTCCTCCCTTTGATGCGCTGGATCACGTGGGGCCCGCGTGTTTCCGGTTTCTCTGGGGAGGTGCGGCCCTGTACATGACGGACAGTTGACGTGACGAATAATATCTTGGCTAGCGCTATATAAATCTCACACAGCTGCGCTTTAGCCATGCCCCCTGAGGAAGGAGCTGCTTTGCTCCGAAACGCGCGTCGGGGTCCGGCCTGCGTTTCTGTCTCTGTTCAGGTAATGATTCTTTTTCCCTACGCATGTTATGTTTCGGTTTCCCTTTCACTTACCTGCAGTGAGTCCGGTTGGTTCACAGAGTTGATAATATGCACTGGCGACTTTTACATTTTATAGAGCTTCCAGATGACTGCCAGGCTTACTGCTGTGATGTGTCACTATACATGAGATAATCTCCATCATGTATCACTAGCCCCGTTTTTTGATGTCTGCATGATTAAAGATTTACAGTAATTTACATTGCTATACAATAAGATCTTTTTGGGCTTTGTGTTATATGATTGACAGGGATTCCTTATACTTAGAATCCTGAATCCATTGACAGCACGTAGGGCCCATTTTTGCTATTTTGTATGCCTTTACATTTCCCCTTTACATGTTAATCTGTGTCATTTTATGATGTAAACTAATAAAACATGATTTTTTATGGGTCTTTTCTGACTGTTGGTCTTTCATTGATCTTTGCTGTTGGTCTTTATCTATAACAGTTACCCTTTATAGTCCTATATATATATATGTGCCCCAGAGGTTAGTTTTACCATGTACTCTGGTTAGCTTTGGTTATACACATGTACAGTATGCATTTCACAATCTTATTATATATAATATATAATATATATAAATAGCCTCTGAGTATAGAGCGACATACTAAGGCGAGCAAACAGAGTGATAGAGTATCTGCTCACAACCCCACACAAAAGTGATACTAGCGCACCCATGTGTGCCGCTGGGAGCCTTTTAAACCCTAGTCTCCATCCCAAACACTCACACCCAGTCAGCTAAGCTAAGACCTGAAAGTCAATCCGGAGCTGCCACATCACTGGAACAGTTAATGTCCGACCACCAATGAGACGACGCCACATCATGGACATGCTCATTAAGGTGATTTCTGGACTTATACTCCAGAGTGAAAGGCTGCCCCTGCATAACACCGGTTACCATAGACTTGGTTGGAGAGCCAGCAGTAACCAGGCACATGACACGAGCCTGAGCAAGACGTTGGAACCGAAATCCCTGCTGAGCAGCACTCGCAGGGGCTGGACCAGAATGGGAGACCACAGCACCAGGCAATGCATGGGACTTATCCCAACGCCTAACACTGTCTCTCTTTCTCCTCATCCTCAGTGGACTAGCCTTCCTATCACTCCCCAGCTGGGAGGTCTGCAGCACTGCTTTGGCAAAGCGGCTGCACGTTCTGCTGATGCCCAACTGTTTAGGTAATAAAGATCACAATGCAGCTGAGCTGTTGATAGGGATAGAAGGCCAGAACGATCATTGTCTCTCCCCACTGAACCTCCAACCAGGTCTGGTTGTGTGCGATAATGGGTGTAACTTGGTGGTGACTTTAAAGCTTGGCAAGCTGGTACATATTCTATGCATGGTCCACATGTTGAACTTGGTTGTACAGCAGTTTTTAAAAACATACTGTGACTTGCTTGGCCTATTTGCCAAGGTACACCGTGTCAGCGCACATTTCCGAAAGTCATCTCAGGCTTTCAGCAGTCTCGTTTCGATGCAGCAATGTTTTAATTTGCCTCCTCACCAACTGATTTGTGACCTGCCTACATTCTGGAATTTGACCTTTCTTGGTTGCCAAGGCTTAGAGAGCAGCAGAGGGCTGTGTCTGAATTCCACTCTTCTCAATACATATCAGAGTAACACTCAGCACCCACACATAACAACTGCCGAGTGGGTGTGGATGGCTGACATATAGTATGTGAGGTTCTTCAAAACTTTGATTACTGCACCAAGATGGTGAGCGCTGCTGATGCTACTGTCAGTATAGCCATCCTGCTGCTTTATCTATTAAAACGTTTGCTGCAGAATCTCAAAGAGGAAGCTTTGTATGCCAAGCAGGTGGCTAAAGAGCAGGATTTTACAGTGGCTAATATCACACAGCCCAGCCTCACACAATATTCTCAGGCTACAATGGGTGATGACGAGGAACACAAGGAGAAGAAGGATGAGGAGGAACAGGAGTTTTTAGTCTGTGCTACAAATAGCACTCCAAATCCAATCTTCATGCCTGTCCAGCATGGATGGCCAGAAATGGAGGAGGTGATGCATCGTGAGGAAGAGAGGATGGTTAGTGTTCATCCTGGTGAGGACACCGAATGTTTGACTCTTTGTTGCCTGCCAAACATGGCACAGATCGTGTCCAGATGCCTTTCACAAGACCCTCACTTGAAACACATTATGTCCAGCGTGAAATACTGGCTGTACACCTTTCTTGACCCACGATACAAGGAAAAATTTCCTTCTCTTATGTTGGAGTCAGATGTGTCATTTTCAGTGCATGCATTCCAGAGGACAATTGTGGAATACTTGAAAGAATTACTATGAGACAGCGCTGCTGGAGGAGGTACTGGATCTTTTCACCCACAAGGATTACAGTGGAAGGCCACGCACACCAGGAACAACTTTGGGGGAATGTCCACCAACTGGGCCATTTTCATGAAACTGTCACATGAGCAAGGGCTATGCGTGGGTGTATCTATGGCAAGGAGGGTGAAGTTGGCCAAGATGGTGAAGGACTACTTAAGTGATCATACCAGCAACCTTCCTGATTCTTCAGTGCCCTTTAACCATTGGTTTTCCAAGATTCAAACTTGGCCCGACCTCACCTTGTACATCTTGCATGTGATGGCGTGCCCTGCAGTAAGTGCTTTGTTTGAGCAGGTTTTAGATCGGACGGTGCAATCATAACGGATAGGCACACATGCCTGTCAACGCAAAATCCAGACAGACCTACTCTTCTAAATCACTGAACCAGGGGGGCTGAATTTCCTCTGACTTTGTAAGCCCTACAGATGACAGCAATATAATGTAAATGCAGCCCAAACGTTATTTTTTGGAATTTGTCTTATTGTCCATGGCTTACCATCCAAACTCATTTTGTTCAGGAAATCATCTCATCCTCCTCCTTCTGCTTTTGCAGCAAGTACTTTGTGGTCATCTGTGAACACCCTATGTGTGTATACTTTTTTCTTTTTGAAAACTTTGCACATTGTGCAATGGTGAAACTTGTACTCCCTATCTCTACCTATGTTAATAACTGCAAAATATATTGTGGGTTTTAGAAATCGTAGGAACACGGGATGTCACCATGACAGGAGACAGATCAAGAGTTAACAGGATTTTATTAACAACAAATATTCTCCATGCAGGGAGTAACAAGGCATGGAGGGTTAGCAATAGGAAAAAGGACGGGTAAGGGAGTTTGGACAGGGTAGAACTGGGAGTATTGCAGGGTTGGTAAGGGATGAATGAGAATTCTGAAAGAGCTTAATATTATTGAAATGTAGTTTTCAAGCATAGGATGGTTCAGGGTTTCAGTGGTGGCACCAGAAACAGCGGTGCGGGTCATGTCGATGGAGTCTCTACTTGGTGGTAATCCAACGGTGGCACCGACAACAGCGGCGCAGGTCTTCTCGTCATAGTCTCTGGGTAACGGGCATTTCTGCCGCACCTTACAATATCTGGCATGGTACTGGGTCCAACGTGAAATGCCACTAGAGTGAGCCTTTGTTACATGGCATATAGCAGTTCTGGCCTATTAATACCTGGCACCGCCTGGCGCCTCTCCTGGCGTTCTGTCAATGGTCCGATCTGTGAATTCAGTTCAGAAACTGTCAGGGAGGAGGGCTGAGGTCTCTCTGTGGATCACCTATCGGCCAGGAGTACCGCTTCAGTGGGTCGGTCAGGATGCTCAGCACCCACAAGATACTCGACCTTCTCAGTAATGGCAGCACTGGATCCGCCACTCAGCTCCCTAGTGCGGGCTCTGGCTCTTTTTCCACGCAACACGCTATATATGCCCACCTTCCCCAAGTTAGTAACATTACCTGATCTGTCCTGCGCTTTTAGTCTCCCCTCCTGCAACGCAGGTGAGCGTCCCAGCAGTTCCAGCACCAGCATGTAAAAGGCACCCCGACTCTGGCACTCCTCCATACATTCCTCCTTTCTTTTAGCTCGCCATTCCACGTGCGAGAGTTTCTCTATTTCACCTTTGACTATCTGTTGCCAAACAAATTGATCTTGATTAAAGCGAATAGGGGTTAAGCTTGCAGTGGAGCTTTCAGAGCGCAGTAAAGTAAAAGGAGCAGTAGATCTTCTGGGTACAGCTGGTTCAGTTTGTTCTCGAGGACTGGTGGATGCGTTTCCCCCGGCTGGGCTTTCAACATCAGTATCTTACTCCTCATCTGTTTCAAGGACGGCTGGAGCTTCCCTTGAGGTATCCGATAACTCTTGCGCTTGGTTAGAATCCCTTGACTCTCAGGGTCATAGCATGTTCCTGTACATAATGCGAGTGGGAACTCGTTCTGTCGCTTCAGGCTGGATTTCATATACTGGCCCCTTACCATCTACTCTGTTTCACCCGATAGGGGTGCTTCTCCAACCGGGCAGCCAATTTGTTTTGGGGGTGTTTTTACCTTACCAGAACACGATCTCTGGCACGCAGAGCTGTCCATTGCAGTGGTGCAGTTCGAGGATGGTCCAGCTCCTAAAGCTTGGTCTGCACCAGACAATGCAGGGTCTGTAACCAATGTCTATGTTCGTGAAACCAGGAAGACACCCCCATCCGTGAGTAGTCCTCCTCAGGCTCCAGATCCAGTTCAGTGATCACTTTCCCTGTACGACCAAACAGGAGAGAGTAGAGGTATAACCAGTGGTACTATGTCTTCTGTTATTATAGATTCACACCAATTCAGCTATATATTCGGGCCACCGGGCCTTCCTGTCCTCTTCCAAAGTTCTTAACATCTGTATGAGGGTGCGGTTAAATCACTCACAAGCTCCATTCACTTGGGGATGATAAGCTGTAGTCCGGTACTTTCCGATTTGGTATAGACTGTGGAGTTCTTCCATCACTTTCCCAAGGAAGCAGGCTCCCTGATCTGAATGTATACATGTTCCGGGCACCCATACACCTGAATGAAATTCTTACAGATGGCAAAAGCAGCAGACTCGGTGGTTTGGTCTTGAATGGGAGTCATAACAGCAAAGTTGGAGATATGAGCTATCATCACTAAGTAGTGTTCATACCCTTGATGTGCAGGACCAATGGTGAGATAGTCTACCATCAGAAGTTCCAACAGAGCAGATGTCACTATGGCTTGTGTAGGAGCCCTCTGTTTGGATGGCTTAGCCAATTCACAGGCTTGACAATGTCAACAAGCCTCTTCCATGGCTGACTTTAGCTGGGGGTGATAAAAGAGGTGCTGCAGCCACTGATAGATTTTCTCCGGCCTGAGGTGGGCTCCTCGCTCATGTGCATCTGTAGCCACCTGGGATAATATCTTTTCAGGAATCACCGTCTGCCAGGTACTCCCCAGTTCCTGTGGTAGCAGGGCATTTCGGTGTAGGATCCAATCATTTAATTGTTAATTTTCCCAATGGCGCAGCATCCTAGACAACTAGGGGACAGAGCTTCCCTTTCTCTCCGACTAGGCAACTGCTCTGAAGACACCCATTGCCTGAGTAAAGCAAATTCTTCATCTTTCTGCTGCACCCGGACCCACTCGTCCTGGGACTGTTCCAATAGACGGGCTTGGTCCGTCGCCTGGGTTTGCTCCCACGTGTCTGCCACCATCCTAGCAGAGTCCGAAACACTGGAACCTCTTCGGCTTCCAAATCTTCTTCACAGTTGTGTCCAGGCTTTCCATAGTTCACTCAGGACAGGGCATCAGCATTGGTATTCTCTGCTCCTCTTTTATAGGTAACTAGCTGAAGAGCCCGGCGCTGCCCGGGCATAGTAACTAACTGTGGTTAGTTATAACAAATTATAATTATCCTCCATCCCATAGTCCCGTGCCCATATACCCATTACACATCATCCATCCCATAGTCCATCCCATAGAATTGGAACCCACGGGGATAAAATTTCGCCTCACAACATAGCTTAGGACGCTCTCGTGTGACTGTGCCAAATTTTGTGGCTGTAGCTGCGATGGTGCGGATGCCTATCCCGGACATACACACACACATACAGTACATACATACACACATACATACATACACACTTTGAGCTTTATATATTAGGGGATATGTCAAAAGTAAAAGAAAAGTCAAAGATGCTATAGGATTTTTACAGGATGAAAATGATGAAATGGTAAGACAGGATGTTGAGAAGGCTGAACTTTTAAATTCCTATTTTGCATCTGTTTTCTCTCAGAAAGGAAATGTAACATCAACTGTTATTCACTGTCCTATTAAGGGAATAGAAGAATCCAGGATATCTATAAACAGAAAGATAGTGAGGAAACACTTAGCTAACCTAAATGAATTCAAGTCTCCAGGTCCAGATGAATTACACCCCAGAGTACTGAAGGAGATAGCAGAAGAAATTTTTGAACCCCTCTCCATAATCTTTGAAAATTCTTGGAGAACAGGAGATGTGCCAGAAGACTGGAGAAGAGCAAATGTTGTTCCTATCTTCAAAAAGGGGAAGAAGGTGGACCCAGGCAACTATAGGCCGGTGAGTCTGACTTCTATACCAGGAAAGATCTTTGAACAAATTATTAAACAACATGTATGTCAATACCTGGATAAGAATGAAGTGATTAAACAGAGTCAGCATGGGTTTGTAACTAATAAGTCATGTCAGACTAATTTAATTTCCTTCTATGACGGTATTACTGATTGGGTGGATCAAGGAAATGCTGTAGATATAGTATATCTTGACTTCAGCAAAGCATTTGACAAAGTCTCTCATACAATCCTTATTGAAAAAATGACTAAGTATGGAATGGACATGGCAACTGTTAGGTGGATTCATAACTGGCTTAGTGATCGGACCCAAAGAGTGGTCGTAAATGACTGCACATCCAGTTCTAAGAATGTCTCAAGTGGGGTACCACAGGGCTCTGTCCTGGGCCCTGTATTGTTCAACATCTTTATCAACGATTTAGATGAAGGAATTGAGGGTAAACTGATTAAATTTGCTTATGACACAAAGCTAGGAGGGATAGCTAATACTAGAGAAGAGAGAGAGAGGATTCAAAAAGATTTAAATAAACTGGAGAAGTGGGCAGCGACTAACAGAATGGTTTTTAACAGGGAGAAATGCAAAGTACTACATCTGGGCAATAAAAATGAAAAAAGCATATATAGAATGGGAGGAATAGGGCTAAGTGACAGCACATGTGAAATAGACTTGGGTATACTAATAGATCACAGACTGAATATGAGTCAACAGTGTGATGCAGCAGCAAAAAAGGCAAATGCAATTCTAGGATGTATTAACAGAAGCATACAGTCTAGATCACGTGAAGTCATTATTTCCCTCTACTCCTCTTTGGCCAGACCTCATCTGGAATATTGTGTCCAATTTTGGGCACCACATTTTAAAAAAGACATCAACAAACTGGAGCAAGTTCAGAAAAGAGCGACCAGAATGGTGACCGGTCTGCAAACCCTGTCTTATGAGGAAAGGTTGCAGGATTTGGGAATGTTTAGTTTGCAAAAGGAAGACTGAGAGGAGACTTAATAGCTGTCTACAAATATCTAAAGGGCTGTCACATTGTAGAAGGATCAACTTTATTCTCATTTGCACAAGGAAAGACTAGAAGCAATGGGATGAAGCTGAATGGGAGGAGACACAGATTAGATATTAGAAAAAACTTTTTGACAGTTAGAGTGATCAATGAGTGGAACAGGCTGCCACGAGAAGTGGTGAGTTCTCCTTCAATGAAAGTCTTCAAACAGAGGCTGGACAGACATCTAACTGGGATGATTTAGCGAATCCTGCTTTGAGCAGGGGGTTGGACCAGATGGCCCAGGAGGTCCCTTCCAACTCTACGATTCTATGATTCTATGATTCTAGATTTTGTATTGGAACTTCGCCATCCGAGCCACCCAGAACTGCTCCTGAGCTCCCAACTTTGTTTTCTCCAAATGAGCCAGAGGATTATTGTCCGTGCGCACTTAGACTTCAGACCCAGACAGGTATTCAGTGAATTTCTCATGGCCCACACCAATGCCAACAGCTCCAGTTTAAACAAACTATAGTTGTCTGAGTTCATTTCCGAATCATGCAAAGAAGGGCTAGTGTAAGCGAACACACGCTTTTCTCCATTCTGAACCTGAGACAACAGAGCCCCCAGTCTATGGAAACTTCCATCCGTGTGCAGAATGAACGTCTGCATGAAATTGGCCAACAATGGTGCCTACTTCAGAGACTGTTTCAGAGCTTGAAATGCCTCTTCTTTTCTCTCTCCCCACTGTACAGCTCGGTTCTTAGTACTCACTGGTACCCCCTTCAACAACTCCTGCAACGGGTTGGCAACATGGGTGAAATTCTTGACAAAATGCCTGAAATATCCTGTGAGTCCCAGAAAAGCTCTCACATCCTTCGCTGTCTTCGGGGTAGGCCAATCTTGTACCACGGCAATATTTTCTCAAGAAGGATTCACTCCTTCTGCGGAGACAACATGCCCCAGATACTCAATCTGAGTGCGGAACAGATGACACGTCTGGGGCTTCACTTTTAGCCCATGTTATTGTAGGCAACTCAGCACTTGTTCTAGCCTCCACAGGTGCTCTTCAAACGAAGGAGCAAATACGATGATTTCATTCAGATAAATCAGGGTGGCCTCGAAGTTAAAGTCCCGTAAAAAAGTTTCCATGAAACGTGCTAGGAGTGTTGGCCAGTCCAAATGGCAACCAATCAAACTCAAATAATCCCATAGGAAGTATGAAGGCCGTTTTAGCTCGATCCTGTTCGGACATGGGCACTTGCCAGTAGCCGCTCGTGAGGTCCAGAGTGGAGAAATATTTGGCATTCCCCAAAGCAGAAAGGGACTCTTCAATTCATGGCAACTGGTATGAATCTCGCACCGTACAAGCATTGAGCTTGCGATAGTCCACACAGAAACAAAGTAGTTAACACAAAGGAGGACAGTTTGCAACTACAAACAGATTTGAGTAAATTGGAGAATTGGGCTGAAAAATGCAAATGAGGTTTAACACAGACAAGTGTAAGGTTATGTACATGGGAAGGAGAAACAGATACTATAATTACTTACTAAATGGGAAACTGCTGGGGAAATCAGACATGGAAAAAGACTTAAAGCCCCGTTGTGGGCAACGTGATGACATAGGCAGTGGTCACCACCATCTTTGAGAAGGGCATGCAAGTGATTGGCTTGCTTTGGGGGGCGTCACATGGGGTATAAAAGGGCGTGCATGCCGACCGCCATGTTACTCATGCTGATCTCAGAATAGGGAGAGCTGCTGCTGCTGCTGATTCTGTAGGGAGAGCGTTAGGCAGGGAAGAAGACACCAAAAACTGCTTCTGCTGCAAGCGATTTTGCCTGTACGACACACCAGTGACTGTGTGTGCAGTGCAAGTGGAGGCTATATTTTGCTGGATCAGCTGTGTTGGTTGTTAGGCTGCCTTATAAGGCTTCCTGATAGCTGCATTGCTGTTTTCCCACTGCTCTGCAAACTGCTTTTTTAAAAGCAATCCAAATTTTTTTTTTGTCCTGGTGAGGTACTGAGCGTGCATTTTTTCACACCATACAGCGGTGTACGCTCCTCACACAGTACCGTGTAACGGCTGTTATCACTGCCACAGTGAAGTTATCTGTGTGTGACTCTGTAAGGATAAGTCGAGGACATGTTCCGTTCTTACTGACCTCCACCTTCTAGTTTTGTCTGGTTTTCAAACAGTTAAGTATATTTGCTGTTTGATCACATTCAAAACCATAGAGAGACAGCGTGTGTCAGTCCGTATACTTAAAAAACACGGAGCTTGACAATTTTACGGACACCGGACAGCGGTGTACGTGCACGCTCCTCTCTCAGTACCGTGTAACGGCTGTTATCACGGCCACAGCGAAGCTATCTGTGTGTCACTCTGTAAGAATAAGTAGAGGACATGTTCCGTTCTTACAGACCTACACCATATAGTTTTGTCTGCTTTTCAAACAGTTAAGTATATTTGCTGTTTGATCACATTCAAAACTATAGAGAGACAGCGTGTGTCAGTTCGTATACTAAAAAACACGGAGCTTGACAATTTTACGTACACCGGACAGCCGTGTACGTGCACGCTCCTCTCAGTACCGTGTAACGGCTGTTATCACGGCCACAGTGAAGCTATCTGTGTGTCACTGTGTAAGGATAAGTGGAGGACTTGTTCCGTTCTTACAGACCTACACTCTAGGGAGATTCCTATTCTGCCCAATTCTATATACACCTTGTAGTTTGTGATACACTAGCCAATTTCTGCCTGTGACATAGCGCTGTGATATTCAGTGGGCCTCACACAATCCATAAGTGTCCAGTGTCCACAAGTGTGTGCAGAAATTCAAAATCTCCGTGATCCTGTAGTCACTTTTTTCACACCTGTGCCATCGAGCCTGTGACATAGCGCTCTGATATTCAGTGGGCCTCACACAATCCATAAGTGTCCAGTGTCCACAAGGATGTGCAGAAATTCAAAATCTCCCTTATCCTGTGGTCACTTTTTTCACACCTGTGCCTTCGAGCCTGTGACATAGCGCTCTGATATTCAGTGGGCCTCACACAATCCATAAGTGTCCAGTGTCCACAAGTGTGTGCAGAAATTCAAAATCTCCGTGATCCTGTAGTCACTTTTTTCACACCTGTGCCATCGAGCCTGTGACATAGCGCTCTGATATTCAGTGGGCCTCACACAATCCATAAGTGTCCAGTGTCCACAAGGATGTGCAGAAATTCAAAATCTCCCTTATCCTGTGGTCACTTTTTTCACACCTGTGCCTTCGAGCCTGTGACATAGCGCTCTGATATTCAGTGGGCCTCACACAATCCATAAGTGTCCAGTGTCCACAAGTGTGTGCAGAAATTCAAAATCTCCGTGATCCTGTAGTCACTTTTTTCACACCTGTGCCATCGAGCCTGTGACATAGCGCTGTGATATTCAGTGGGCCTCACACAATCCATAAGTGTCCAGTGTCCACAAGTGTGTGCAGAAATTCAAAATCTCTGTGATCCTGTAGTCACTTTTTTCACACCTGTGCCATCGAGCCTGTGACATAGCGCTCTGATATTCAGTGGGCCTCACACAATCCATAAGTGTCCAGTGTCCACAAGGGTGTGCAGAAATTCAAAATCTCCCTTATCCTGTAGTCACTTTTTTCACACCTGTGCCATCGAGCCTGTGACATAGCACTCTGATATTCAGTGGGCCTCACACAATCCATAAGTGTCCAGTGTCCACAAGGGTGTGCAGAAATTCAAATACTCCGTGATCCTGTAGTCACTTTTTTCACACCTGTGCCATCGAGCCTGTGACATAGCGCTCTAATATTCAGTGGGCCTCACACAATCCATAAATGTCCAGTGTCCACAAGGGTGTGCAGAAATTCAAAATCTCCGTGATCCTGTAGTCACTTTTTTCACACCTGTGCCATCGAGCCTATGACAAAGCGCTCTGATATTCAGTGGGCCTCACACAATCCATAAGTGTCCAGTGTCCACAAGGGTGTGCAGAAATTCAAAATCTCCGTGATCCTGTAGTCACTTTTTTCACACCTGTGCCATCGAGCCTGTGACATAGCGCTCTGATATTCAGTGGGCCTCACACAATCCATAAGTGTCCAGTGTCCACAAGGGTGTGCAGAAATTCAAAATCTCCGTGATCCTGTAGTCACTTTTTTCACACCTGTGCCATCGAGCCTGTGACATAGCGCTCTGGTATTCAGTGGGCCTCACACAATCCATAAGTGTCCAGTGTCCACAAGGGTGTGCAGAAATTCAAAATCTCCCTTATCCTGTAGTCACTTTTTTCACACCTGTGCCATCGAGCCTGTGACATAGCGCTCTGATATTCAGTGGGCCTCACACAATCCATAAGTGTCCAGTGTCCACAAGGGTGTGCAGAAATTCAAAATCTCCGTGATCCTGTAGTCACTTTTTTCACACCTGTGCCATTGAGCCTGTGACATAGCGCTCTGATATTCAGTGGGCCTCACACAATCCATAAGTGTCCAGTGTCCACAAGTGAGTGCAGAAATTCAAAATCTCCCCTGTCCTATAGACACCTTGTACCTTGTTTTACATTACTATATAGTTTGTTGGATTTTAACTAAATTTCTACCAAAATTGAGGAAGGCTGGTGGAAGAGGCCGTGGAATTGGGCAGGGGTTGGCAGCTGGTAATGATGGTGTTGGTGGTGGATCTGATGGTAGTGGCAAAAGCAAAATAGGACCGAATGCAGGAGGTGTTGAGCCTGCGTCATCGTCTGGCTGCACAAGGCCTCGAAGGCTTACTTTTCTAAGAGTTGGCAAACCGCTTTTAAAGCCAGAGGTGCAGGAAAAAGTTTTGGCTTACATTGCTGACTCAGCTTCCAGCTCTATCGCCTCCTCTTCTGAAGTTGTAAAAAGTAAAAGCACTGAGTCGTCATTGGAGGCTCATGTTCATGAACCACACCTTTCCTTGTGTCCTTCACCCCAACCAAGATTGAAGGATGACGCAGGCCATATTACTGATTACTCCATGGAGCTGTTTTCACATACCATGCCTGGATTACCAAGTGAAATGGTGAATTACCCAGGCCAAGATGAATCTGACACGGAGTGCACTGATGCACAGCCACTGATAGATGATTCTGCTGGTACATTCACTCAGAGCACTACATTGTCCTCGCAGTGTACAGAGCCAGATTCTGACCCTGATGAGACTCGGGTGCCCCTTCCCGCACACTATACCACCATACACGGTGACACAGAGGAAGGTGCACATGACATTGAAGAGGAGGTGATGGATGACCCAGTTGTTGACCCAGATTGGCATCCATTGGGGGAAGAGAGTGCTGCTTCCAATAGCTCAGATGAGGAGCATCCACAGCAGACATCGACATCGCAACAGCTGTTATCTGGCAGGCACGGAGCACTCCAAAGACAGGTTCCAAAAATCAAAAGAGTTGCTGGACAGCTTGTCCAGAGGGTCAAAATACCACAGCGTGCTAGGCCGCAAATGTCTGCCAAAGTAGGAAGAGTGCAGTGTGGCACTTTTTTTAACAAAATCCTCATGATCAGGCCAAGGTTATCTGTAAGAAGTGCGCAAAGACCTTTAGCCGAGGGAAAAATCTGAAAAATTTGAATACCAGTTGCATGCTTAGACATTTAACCACCATGCACTTGCAAGCGTGGACACAACACCAAACCTCAAGTACCACATGTGCAACTGATCACAAAGAAGGTAGTCAGCAATGCTACATTGTTTCCCCCACTGTAAGCCCACCGGTCAGCACAGCAGCAAATGTTGAGGTGTCGTTGCAAGGCTACAGCAGTCAGGGTATCCCACTGTTATATCAACGAAATACTGAATCTAGGCCATCAGAAAGAACACCAAGTCCATCACCATCATCAACCCGCTCTCAGTCCGCCCTGTCCACCGCTACTTCCACCATATGCAGCTCTAAAGTCCAGCTCACCCTCCCAGATGCTATGAGTAGGTCAAGAAAGTACTCAGTCTCTCATCCGCGTACACTGGGTTTGAACGCCCACATTGCCAAGCTAATCTCGTTTGAGATGATGCCCTATCTGTTGGTGGAAAGCGCAGCTTTCCGCGAACTCATGGCCTATGCAGTACCACGCTATGACCTACCCAGTCGCCACTTCTTCTCTCGCAAAGCCATCCCAGCCCTCCACCATCATGTGAAAGACCGCATTGTCCATGCACTCAAGCAGTCAGTGAGTGGAAAGGTGCACCTCACAACTGATGCATGGTCCAGTCGGCATGGCCAGGGCCGTTACGTGTCCATCACTGTGCACTGGGTTAATGTGGTGGATGCAGGGTCCACAGGGGACAGCGGTGGTGGGACAGTGCTGCCTAGCCCACGATATAGGAAACAGTTGGCTGTAGGCGTTCGACCCTCCTCCTCCTCCTCCAGAAGCGAAAGCTCGTCCACAGAGCGCAGTCGTATGAGCACTCCATCTGCAGCTGCCACTGTTGCACATGAGGTGTCCCCCTATCGAGCAGCTAGTGGAAAGCGTCAGCAGGCTGTGTTGCATTTGATGTGTTTGGGCGACAGACACACCGCCGAGGTGCTGGCCGAGTACTTTCAGCGACAAACTGAGTCATGGCTGGGCAGTGTACATCTTGAGGCAGGCAAGGTAGTTAGTGATAACGGCCGTAATTTTGTGGCAGCCATAGCCCTTTCAAAACTCAGCCACATACCTTGCTTGGCTCACACCTTGAACCTGGTGGTGCAGTGCTTCCGCAAAAATTATCCGGAGTTAACAGCCCTGCTCCAGAAGGTTCGAAGACTGTGCGCGCACATCCGCCGGTCGCCTGTACACTCCATTCGTATGCTGAAGCTGCAGCGATTGCTCCACCTTCCCAACCACCGCCTCATTATCGACATTGCAATAAGGTGGAACTCCACCCTGCACATGGTTGAGCGGCTGTGCGAGCAGAGGCAGGCCATAATGCATTTGTGTGAGGATACACGGCCAGGCACTTTGAGTGCAGACATGGAGTTGACAGGTGTGCAGTGGTCGAAGCTGAAAGACCTCTGTAAAGTCCTTCAGTGTTTTGAGGAATGCACACGGCTGGTAAGCGCAGACGACGCCATCCTAAGCATGAGCATCCCACTTATGCGTCTGCTCATGCAAACTTTGACGCACCTTAAGGAGCAGGCGTCTGCAGCCAATGTTGACGAGGAGGAAGAGGAGGTGGGAATCCTTGATGACATTCAGCCATTGTCTGCTCAGGGACCTCTCCTGGACGAGGTGGAAGAAGAAGAGGAGGAGGAGAATGATGATGGGGATGATTACTTAGGGGAGGAGGATGCATCTCGTAGGGCAAGTGAAAATGTTGACATGGCAAGGTCTGGTACAGGGTTTGTGTGTGACTAGAGGGATGTGGATTTGCCAGAAAGTGCTCCTCCAACCAACACTCGCAGTGCATCATTGACACCGGGAACATTGGCCCACATGTCAGATTATGCCTTGCAGATCCTAAAAAGGGACCCCTGCATTGCCAAAATGATGAACGATGACGACTACTGGTTGGCCAGCATCCTGGATCCACGCAATAAAGGCAAATTACAAAACATCATGCCGCAGGAGAACCTTGACCTAATATTGGCTAATAAACAAGCAACTCTGGTAAACGGTTGGTTGAGGCATTCCCAGCACACAGCAGCGGTAATGGTTCTCACACGAGCCGTACGGGCTGGGGGCAGCTTGGCAGAGGTGTTCGTGGTGCACACAGCAGAAGTGGCGTTGGAGACAGGGATTTCATGACAATGTTGTGGACTGATTTTTCAAGTACCGCTCACACAACTGGTAATACTGCATCGATGGAAAGTGACACGAGACAGCAGTTGTCAACTATGGTTACAAACTACTTTTCCTCCCATATCGATGTTCTCCCGCACAGGTCATTCCCCTTTGACTATTGAGCCGCTAAACTGGACACCTGGCCTGAATTGGCACAATATGCCTGACAGGAGCTCGCTTGCCCAGCTGCAAGTGTGCTATCGGAAAGAGTCTTCAGTGCAGCTGGATCAATCCTAACAGAAAAAAGGACCCGTCTGTCAATCCAAAATGTGGATGATCTAACCTTCATTAAAATGAACCATGCATGGGTTTCCAAGGATTTTTTCCCACCTTCCCTTGAAGACACATAGGTTGCCAGAAAAATGGCTTGCTTTGGTCCTCCTCCTATTCCGCGAGCTTGACCTATTTCGCCTTTTGCAGCAGCTGAATGTCCCACATCAACATATGCCACTTTGTAAACCGCCCTAACTGGGCTGCCCCCCGCATTGCCGGGGTCACCACCTAGTGCACGAAACCATGCGAGTGCCGTTGCCCTGGACAGGTGGGTAGGCCGACTCTTGGGCGTGGGTACTGGCACAGGGTCCCTCATAGTGCAATCAAGTGTCTCTGATGGTGGTGGTGCACACCCGCCGTCAGACACACCGCCGTACTATGAGGGGCCCAGTGCCAGTACCGACGCCCACGAGTGTGCCCCCCTTGCTTGGGCAGGGCCCCAGCATTTGCAATGTTTATCTCTCCCTGCTCCTCCGCTGTGTAGTCTGGGCTGTCAAATCCTTCACTGGGAGTGCCACTACAAATTGATTGAACTGAAAGATGATGGTTAATATATAGCTATGCCCTGTCCTGCTGGCCGGGCTCTAGCTCCAGATGATCAATGGCTTCCATTTCTTATGGACGTCGACTCACAATGACATGCAGTGGTGGTTTATCATCAGCTTTCACAGTTTTCCTACTCACAAACGTGTGACATTCTGGCGCACATTTTAAAATGTGCCCTCTCATGCCAATCAAATAGAATCGCCTACGGCCTATGGCTTCTGACTTTTGCACTCCAAAGTTACGTGACAGATCATGATAGCCAGTGAGCACCATGTTTACATCGCTCCCTGTGATAAAAATTTGATTGAGATGAGTAACAGTGATGGAATCAACTGAAGTGCGATACAGCAAGACTTTATTCACAAAAAAATGTTTTCACTGTCTCAACACACAAATTAATTGAGGGTCAGCATCGCCTATGAAAATTGTGATGGAAGTTTTTCCCGTGAATAGTAATTCCTAGATTTCTGCAAACACTAGCCTTTATGTCAGTAATTGTATGCATTTCATTTCCTATTGCGGAGAGGCTGGACTGTATTACTGAGACAGAAATATATATGAAGATTTAAAAATAACACCAAAAGTATACAGTTGTGTACGCCTCAAATGCATTTCCTTTTTTCCACTTTTTAGATTGCTGTGTAATCCATACTGAGAAAACGGAGATTTTACATGTTTAAACTATGCTATATATACCTGCTATCCAGTGATAAAGTACCCTTTCTCAACTTTGTACAATCTGGTCAAATCCATACTGGGCCTGAGAACATCTGAGTCTGCCTCCTGATCTATAGACATATATTTTTAATGTGTAAACTAGGCTACATATATACGTGTTATCCGGTGAAACTGTACCCTTTATCAACTTTCTACAATGTTGTTGAATCCATACTGGGCCTGAGAACGGCTGCCGAGCTGTTAAGCAAGCTACAGCACCTGTGGTTTGGACACGTAATTTTTCAGGAATGACGGTTAGGCCTAACTACGGAATTGCAGTTGACCTGAACTTACTGGGAAATCATCGTTCACAGGGAATAATCTGAATCCCAGATCCCCATCACTAACGGAGTTCAGCAGGTTATCTGCACCTGTAAGCGACAAAAGCTGGTCCTTTCAGTGTAGCGTGCATGCAGCCCTGGACATGTACGGGAATGCTAGACCTTTTATTGCTCGATTTCACGTGCCAGAGCCTCGCTTAACCCTCTAGTAAGCTTGACGCGTACTGCGGGGGCATGCCGGAGTCTTGGCTGTTAACGGAATAAAGCTGAGAAATCGTTAGCACAACTACAAACACACATACCACAACACACACAGAATCGACAAAGCTTTCAAAGTGTGCATCTTTTCTTTAGGTGGCATGGTTGTGGTTTCCCGGGTGGAGTCCAATTAAGCCACAGGCTCCACTCCTGGTGGTGCCCTTTTGGACATTCCTTTAAGGTTCAGCTTTGCAATCATACTGCACACGGAAACCAAAAACTTTGCCTTCATGGACGCTGTTTGGAGGTTCGTGGGAATAACGCCGCCCGATCAGCAGTCGGCATATGGGTCGCCCTCCCAGGGCTGTAGGGTACTCGGTACCGGGCCGGTGTCAGTGGGATGTGTCACAGCAGCGGTGACCCGGACGGTGGCCCTGGGCGCCCATGTAAATGGCGTGGTATAATGGTAAAGAGTTTATATAGATAGCTTGACGCCACCTGTGGTGTTCGGCAACATAGATGTTAGGCCAACGCTGCATGCAGATCCTCTGGGACTGATGGTGTTGTGCAGCAAAGATGGTGAAGCTCCCCACAGGTGGAGCTGGAGTCCCAGGGAAGTGTAGATGTAGTGATGGGGGAAAGGCACAGGCGGTGTAGGTGCTGGTACCCAGATGTAGCGGTGCAGAAATAACTGTAGGACACCAGAGCGTGCAGTTCCAAAGCATTACTCACAGTCTGCAGGTTACACAGATGCCTGCCTCCGTGCTGTGTCCTCCGGGTCAGGACCTCAGCCAACCTCCGGGACCAAAATGGAAAGCTCCCTTCCAAAACTCCGCCAACATGTACCTTCCTGAATGTCTCCTTTCTAGCGCTTGTGGGGGAAGCACTCACAGGACCGTGGTTCACTGAAACGCCTCCTGTCTAACAGATGTTCCTCAGACTTTACTTGTATGGCAGACAGCTGTAGCCTTTTCCTTCTGGCTTCCACACGTCGATGCTGGGGCCTCCGAGCCTTAGTTGGGTACAGAGCATTTATAGCTGCAACTTCCCCCGGTTTCTGCTGCAGGAACGTCAGTGTCCCTACAAACTCGGAGACCGGAATCGGGACCATGCGCTCCAGCTAGGAGTGAGCCTTAACTCTGCTCATCCTCCAGCTCCCCTTCTCACGTCCACACACTTTCCCTACCCTGCACAGAGTGCCCTAACTTACCTCCTCCCGACCACAGAGAGTAGCTCCTCAGCAGTCAGGCTCAGAGGTCTCCCTGCTAGCCTGGAGTGGGAAATGTGTTGTGTGTTGGTTTCACTGCTAGAGAGATCCTTCGTTGCTCCCAAGCTTGACAACACACTCCCTAAGAGGAAGGCAATGCCACAGTGCCGACCGTACTCTTGGGGATGCCACAAGTGCACTGAGGCCCAGCCACTGCTGAATGATGCTGCTGGTACATTGACCCAGACCACTACATTCCCCTCGCACTCTACACTGCCAGAATCTGACCCAGAGGAAACTCAGGTTCCCCTTCCTACATACTGTACCACCTTACACGGTGACAAAGAGGAAGGTGCAGATGAAAGTGCAGGTTCCTTGAGCAGGTGGGGGGGCATACTCATGGGCGATGGCACTGGCACAGGGCACCGCATAGTACGCAAAAGTGTCTCTGCCGGTGGGAGGGCCTAAACAGCCAAGTGCAGTGAGATGGAAGATGGGGACGACAAGGAGTTCAGAGAAGTGCAGGGATTCCCTAGCAAGGAGACTTATGTAATTGTTTTCAATGTTGGGACAGCAATTTTTGGGGAGCACTATACTCTGGTGAATGATATATGGGGCCCACCATACACTGGAGCATTCCAAAGGTGGACATCAGACACTGGAGCAGCATTTACAGGGCCCATTATACACTAGAGCAGTAGAAATGGGGCCCATTATATATGGAGCATTATTTGGGCCCATAAGACAGTGGAGCTTCATCCATTGGGACCAACATATACTATAGCATTATGTGGAGCTCATCATATACGGTTTGAAACATTATATGGGACCAATGATTCTGTATGGAGAAATAGATGGGCCTCATTACTCTGTATAGCGCACTAAGCGCTGGCCATAATACTGTATGGAGTTATATACTGTCCGTTTTTGGAGGTATTGGAGAATTTAAAATGGATATCAGTCATGAGATGTAAGAAGTGAAGTATTTTTCATTGTACTATACTGCTATTTCTCTGCCGTATCGGAGCATCATGAGTTGGGGTATGTGTTAAAGGGGCGCTCTTTGGCCCTGGGCCCACGAAAACCTAGAGCCAGCCCTACCCCCCCACAACTGTAGCCAAATAACCCCCATTTTTCAGTGCGTAACTAGTATTATGAAGTAAATTAAGGTTGACAAGCTTAAGTAATAAGAATTGATGCTTTTGGCATTCAAATGGGCACTGTAGGTGTGTTTCCTGTCCTCCTCTCACTGCCGACTTTAATTCCCCATTGATAGAGTTGAGCGAAATGGGTCGAAAAATTTCAAAAGTCGCTGACTTTTGGAAAAGTCGGGTTTCATGAAACGAAACCCGACCCTAGGGCGAGGTCGGCCACGAGCTCGTCGACTTTAGCAACAAAGCCACGTTTCAAAAGTTTGTTTTCCGCCCTTTTTCAGGCAATCAGGATCCACGGACACTGTGGGCAACGTGATGACATAGGCAGGGGTCACCACCATCTTTGAGAAGGGCATGCAAGTGATTGGCTTGCTTTGGGGGGCGTCACAGGGGGTATAAAAGGGCGTGCACGCCGACCGCCATGTTACTCATGCTGATCTCAGAATAGGGAGAGCTGCTGCTGCTGCTGATTCTGTAGGGAGAGCGTTAGGCAGGGAAGAAAACACCAAAAACTGCTTCTGCTGCTAGCGATTTTGCCTGTACAACACAACAGTCACTGTGTGTGCAGTGCAAGTGGAGGCTATATTTTGCTGGATCAGCTGTGTTGGTTGGTAGGCTGCCTTATAAGGCTTCCTGATAGCTGCATTGCTATTTTCCCACTGCTCTGCAAACTGCTTTTTTAAAAGCAATCCAAATTTTTTTTTTGTCCTGGTGAGGTACTGAGCATGCATTTTTTCACACCATACAGCGGTGCACGCTCCTCTCTCAGTACCGTGTAACGGCTGTTATCACGGCCACAGCGAAGCTATCTGTGTGTCACTCTGTAAGGATAAGTCGAGGACATGTTCTGTTCTTACAGACCTACACTCTAGGGAGATTCCTATTCTGCCCAATTCTATATACACCTTATAGTTTGTCATACACTACCCAATTTCTGCCTGTGACATAGCAGTGTGATATTCACTGGGCCTCACACAATCCAACAGAGTCCACAAGTGTGTTCAGAAATTCTACATCTCCTCTGTCCTATAGTGACATTTTTCACACCTGCGACATTGAGACTGTGACATAGCAGTGTGATATTAACTGGGCCTCACAAAACAGTGTCCACAAGTGTGTTCAGAAATTCTACATCTCCCCTGTCCTATTGTGACATTTTTCACACCTGCGACATTGAGCCTGTGACATAGCGGTGTGATATTAACTGGGCCTCACACAACAGTGTCCACAAGTGTGTTCAGAAATTCTACATCTCCCCTGTCCTATAGTGACATTTTTCACACCTGCGACATAGAGCCTGTGACATAGAGGTGTGATATTAACTGGGCCTCACACAACAGTGTCCACAAGTGTGTTCAGAAATTCTACATCTACCCTGTCCTATTGTGACATTTTTCACACCTGCGACATTGAGCCTGTGACATAGCGGTGTGATATTAACTGGGCCTCACACAATAGTGTCCACAAGTGTGTTCAGAAATTCTAAATCTCCCCTGTCCTATAGTGACATTTTTCACACCTGCGACATTGAGCCTGTGACATAGCGGTGTGATATTAACTGGGTCTCACACAACAGTGTCCACGAGTGTGTTCAGAAATTCTACATCTCCCCTGTCCTAAAGTGACATTTTTCACACCTGCGACATTGAGCCTGTGACATAGCGGTGTGATATTAACTGGGCCTCACACAACAGTGTCCACAAGTGTGTTCAGAAATTCTACATCTCCCCTGTCCTATAGTGACATTTTTCACACCTGCGACATAGAGCCTGTGACATAGCGGTGTGATATTAACTGGGCCTCACACAACAGTGTCCACAAGTGTGTTCAGAAATTCTACATCTCCCCTGTCCTATAGTGACATTTTTCACACCTGCGACATTTGCCTGTGACATAGCGGTGTGATATTAACTGGGCCTCACACAATCCAACAGTGTCCACGAGTGTGTTCAGAAATTCTACATCTCCCCTGTCCTATAGTGACAATTTTCACACCTGCGACATTGAGCCTGTGACATAGCGGTGTGATATTAACTGGGCCTCACACAACAGTGTCCACAAGTGAGTTCAGAAATTCTACATCTCCCCTGTCCTATAGTGACATTTTTCACACCTGCGACATTGAGCCTGTGACATAGTGGTGTGATATTAACTGGGCCTCACACAATCCAACAGTGTCCACAAGTGTGTTCAGAAATTCTACATCTCCTCTGTCCTATAGTGACATTTTTAACACCTACGACACTGAGCCTGTGACATAGCGGTGTGATATTAACTGGGCCTCACACAACCGTGTCCACAAGTGTGTTCAGAAATTCTACATCTCCCCTGTCCTATAGTGACATTTTTCACAACTGCGACATTGAGCCTGTGACATAGCGGTGTGATATTAACTGGGCCTCACAAAACAGTGTCCACAAGTGTGTTCAGAAATTCTACATCTCCCTTGTCCTATAGTGACATTTTTCACACCTGCGACATTGAGCCTGTGACATAGTGGTGTGGTATTAACTGGGCCTCAGACAACAGTGTCCACAAGTGTGTTCAGAAATTCTACTTCTCCCCTGTCCTATAGTGACATTTTTCACACCTGCGACATTGAGCCTGTGACATAGCGGTGTGATATTAACTGGGCCTCACACAACAGTGTCCACAAGTGTGTTCAGAAATTCTACATCTCCACTGTCCTATAGTGACATTTTTCACACCTGCGACATTGAGCCTGTGACATAGCAGTGTGATATTAACTGGGCCTCACACAATCCAACAGTGTCCACAAGTGTGCTCAGAAAATCGACGTCTCCCCTGTCCTATATACAACTTGTACC
This sequence comes from Dendrobates tinctorius, assembly GCF_039654945.1. Lineage (NCBI taxonomy): Eukaryota > Metazoa > Chordata > Amphibia > Anura > Dendrobatidae > Dendrobates > Dendrobates tinctorius. The sequence goes on along the minus strand of NW_027361818.1, from coordinate 26,730,629 downwards.
TTGTTTTACTTTACTATATAGTTTGTGGGATTTTGTGTACATTTTTACCAAAAATGAGGAAGGCTGGTGGAAGAGGCCGTGGAATTGGGCGGGGGTTGCCGGCTGGTAATGATGGTGTTGGTGGTGGATCTGATGGTAGTGGCAAAAGCAAAATAGGACCGAAGGCAGGAGGTGTTGAGCCTGCGTCATCGTCTGGCTGCACAAGGCCTCGAAGGCTTAGTTTTCTAGGAGTTGGCAAACCGCTTTTAAAGCCAGTGCTTCAGGAAAAAGTTTTGGCTTACATTGCTGACTCAGCCTCCAGCTCTATCGCCTCCTCTTCTGAAGTTGTAAAAAATAAAAGCACTGAGTCATCATTGGAGGGTCATGTTCATGAACCACACCTTTCCTTGTGTCCTTCACCCCAACCAAGATTGAAGGATGACGCAGGCCATACAACTGATTACTCCATGGAGCTGTTTTCACATACCATGCCTGGGTTATCAAGTGAAATGGTGAATTACCCAGGCCAAGATGAATCTGACATGGAGTGCACTGATGCACAGCCACTGATAGATGATTCTGCTGGTACATTCAGTCAGAGCACTACATTGTCCTCGCAGTGTAATGAGCCAGATTCTGACCCTGATGAGACTCAGGTGCCCCTTCCCGCATACTATACCACCATACACGGGGACACAGAGGAAGGTGCACATGACATTGAAGAGGAGGTGATGGATGACCCAGTTGTTGACCCAGATTGGCATCCATTGGGGGAAGAGGGTGCTGCTTCCAATAGCTCAGATGAGGAGGAGGAGCATCCACAGCAGACATCGACATCGCAACAGCTGTTATCTGGCAGGCCCGTAGCACTCCAAAGACAGGTTCCAAAAATCAAAAGAGTTGCTGGACAGCTTGTCCAGACGGTCAAAATAGTACAGCATGCTAGGCCGCAAAATGTCTTCCAAAGTAGGAAGAGTGCAGTGTGGCACTTTTTTGAACAAAATCCTCATGATCAGGCCAAGGTTATCTGTAAGAAGTGCGCAAAGACCTTTAGCCGAGGGAAAAATCTGAAAAATTTGAATACCAGTTGCATGCTTAGACATTTAACCAGCATGCACTTGCAAGCGTGGACACAACACCAAACCTCAAGTACCACATGTGCAACTGATCACAAAGATGGTAGTCAGCAACGCTACATTGTTTCCCCCACTGTAAGCCCAGCGGTTAGCACAGCAGCAAATGTTGAGGTGTCGTCGCAAGGCCAAAGCAGTCAGGGAATCCCACTGTTATATCAATGAAAGACTGAATCTAGGCCATCAGAAAGAACACCAACTCCATCACCATCATCAACCCTCTCTCAGTCCGCCCTGTCCACCGCTAGTTCCACCATATGCAGCTCTCAAGTCCAGCTCAACCTCCCAGAGACTATGAGTAGGTCAAGAATGTACTCAGTCTCTCATTCGCGTACACTGAGTTTGAACACCCACATTGCCAAACTAATCTTGTTAGAAATGATGCCCTATCGGTTGGTGGAAAGCGCAGCTTTCCGCGAACTCATGGCCTATGCAGTACCACGCTATGACCTACCCAGTCGCCACTTCTTCTCTCGCAAAGCCATCCCAGCCCTCCACCATCATGCGAAAGACCGCATTGTCCATGCACTCAAGCAGTCAGTGAGTGGAAAGGTGCACCTCACAACTGATGCATGGTCCAGTCGGCATGGCCAGGGCCGTTATGTGTCCATCACTGCGCACTGGGTTAATGTGGTGGATGCAGGGTCCACAGGGGACAGCGTTGGTGGGACAGTGCTGCCTAGCCCACGGTATAGGAATCAGTTGGCTGTAGGCGTTCGACCCTCCTCCTCCTCCTCCTCCAGAAGCGAAAGCTCGTCCACAGAGCGCAGTCGTACGAGCACTCCATCTGCAGCTGCCAGTGTTGCACACGAGGTGTCCCCCTATCGAGCAGCTAGTGGAAAGCGTCAGCAGGCTGTGTTGCAGATGATGTGTTTGGGAGACAGACACACCGCGGAGGGCAGTATACATCTTGAGGCAGACAAGGTTGCTAGTGATAACGGCCGTAATTTTGTGGCAGCCATAGCCCTTTCAAAACTCAGCCACATACCTTGCTTGGCTCATACCTTGAACCTGGTGGTGCAGTGCTTCCTCAACAAATATCCAGAGTTAACAGCCCTGCTCCAGAAGGTGCGAAGACTGTGCACGCACATCCGCCGGCCGCCTGTACACTCCATTCGTATGCAGAAGCTGCAGCGATTGCTCCACCTTTCCAACCACCGCCTCATTATCGACATTGCAACAAGGTGGAACTCCACCCTGCACATGGTTGAGCGGCTGTGCGAACAGAGGCAGGCCATAATGCATTTGTGGGAGGATACACGGCCAGGCACTTTGAGAGTAGACATGGAGTTGACAGGTGTGCATTGGTCGAAGCTGAAAGACCTCTGTAAAGTCCTTCAGTGTTTTGAGGAATGCACACGGCTGGTAAGCGCAGACGACGCCATCCTAAGCATGAGCATCCCACTTATGCGTCTGCTCATGCAAACTTTGATGCACCTTAAGGAGCAGGCGTCTGCAGCCAATGTTGACGAGGAGGAAGAGGAGGAGGGAATCCTTGATGACATTCAGCCATTTTCTGCTCAGGGACCTATCCTCATAGAATCATAGAATCATAGAATCATAGAATCGTAGAGTTGGAAGGGACCTCCTGGGCCATCTGGTCCAACCCCCTGCTCAAAGCAGGATTCGCTAAATCATCCCAGTCAGATGTCTGTCCAGCCTCTGTTTGAAGACTTCCATTGAAGGAGAACTCACCACTTCTCGTGGCAGCCTGTTCCACTCATTGATTACTCTAACTGTCAAAAAGTTTTTTCTAATATCTAATCTGTGTCTCTTCCCATTCAGTTTCATCCCATTGCTTCTAGTCTTTCCTTGTGCAAATGAGAATAAAGTTGATCCTTCTACAATGTGACAGCCCTTTAGATATTTGTCCTGAACGAGGTGGAGGAAGAAGAGGAGGAGGAGGATGATGATGGGGATGATTACTTAGGGGAGGAGGATGCATCTCGTGGGGCAAGTGAAAATGTTGGCTTGGCAAGGTCATGTACAGGGTTTGTGCGTGACTGGAGGGATGTGGATTTGCCAGAAAGTGCTCCTCCAACCAGCACTCGCAGTGCATCATTGACACCGGGAACATTGGTCCACATGTCAGATTATGCCTTGCAGATCCTTAAAAGGGACCCCCGCATTGCCAAAATGATGAACGATGACGACTACTGGTTGGCCAGCATCCTGGATCCACGCTATAAAGGCAAATTACAAAACATCATGCCACACGAGAACCTTAACCTAATATTGGCTAATAAACAAGCAACTCTGGTAAACCGGTTGGTTGAGGCATTCCCAGCATTCAACAGCGATGATCGTTCTCACACGAGCCGTATGGGCCGGGGGCAGCTTGTAGGAGGTGTTGGTGGTGCACACAGCAGAAGTGGCGTTGGAGACAGGGGTTTCATGACAATGTTGTGGACTGATTTTTCAAGTACCGCTCACACAACTGGTAATACTGCATCGATGGAAAGTGACAGGAGACAGCAGTTGTCAACTATGGTTACAAACTACTTTTCCTCCCATATCGATGTTCTCCCGCACAGGTCATTCCCCTTTGACTATTGGGCCGCTAAACTGGACACCTGGCCTGAATTGGCCCAATATGCCTTACAGGAGCTCGCTTGCCCAGCTGCAAGTGTGCTATCGGAAAGAGTCTTCAGTGCAGCTGGATCAATCCTGACAGAAAAAAGGACCCATCTGTCAACCCAAAATGTGGATGATCTAACCTTCATTAAAATGAACCATGCATGGGTTTCCAAGGATTTTGTCCCACCTTCCCCTGATGACACATAGGGTGACAGAAAAATGGCTTGCTTTGGTCCTCCTCTTCCTGGGACTTGAACAATTTCGCCTTTTGCATCAGCTGAATGTCCAACATCAACATACGTCACTTTCTAAAACTTCCTAACTGTGCTGCCTCCCCTCTGAAACTGTGCGAGTGCCATTGCCCTGGACAGGTGGGTAGGCCGACTCTTGGGCGCGGGCACTCTCACAGGGTCCCTCATAGTGCAATCAAGTGTCTCTGACGGTGGTGGTGCACACCAGCCGTCAGACACACCGCCGTACTATGAGGGGCCCAGTGCCAGTACCGACGCCCACGAGTGGGCCCCTCCTGCTTGGGCAGGGCCCCAGCATTTGCAATCTTCACCTCTCCCTGCTCCTCCGCTGTGTAGTCTGGGCCGTCAAATCCATACTGTGTCTGACACCGTTTGAGCCTGCCTCCTGATCTATAGACATATATTTTGAATGTGTACACTATGCTATCCATACATGTTATCCGGGGATACGGTACCCTTTCTCACTTTTGTGCAATCACGTGTAATCCTTACTGGGCCTGACACCGTCAGAGCCTGCCTCCTGATCTATACACATATATTTTGAATGTGTACACTATGCTATCCATACATGTTTTCCGGGGATACGCTACCCTTTCTCACCTTTGTGCAATCACGTGTAATCCATACTGGGCCTGACACCATCTGAGCCTGCCTCCTGATCTATAGACATATATTTTGAATGTGTACACTATGCTATCCATACATGTTATCCGGGGATACGGTACCCTTTCTCACCTTTGTGCAATCACGTGTAATCCATACTGGGCCTGACACCATTTGAGCCTGCCTCCTGATCTATAGACATATATTTTGAATGTGTACACTATGCTATCCAAACATGTTATCCGGGGATACGGTACCCTTTCTCACTTTGTGCAATCACATGTAATCCATACTGGGCCTGACACCGTCTGAGCCTGCCTCCTGATGTATAGACATATATTTTGAATGTGTACACTATGCTATCCATACATGTTATCCGGGGATACGGTACCCGTTTTCACCTTTGCGCAATCACATGTAATCCATACTGGGCCTGACACCGTCTTAGCCTGCCTCCTGATCTATAGACATATATTTTGAATGTGTACACTATGCTATCCATACATGTTATCCGGGGATACGGTACCCTTTCTCACCTTTGTGCAATCACGTGTAATCCATACTGGGCCTGACACCGTCTGAGCCTGCCTCCTGATCTATAGACATATATTTTGAATGTGTACACTATGCTATCCATACATGTTATCCGGGGATAAGGTACCCTTTCTCACCTCTATGCAATCATGTGAAATCCATACTGGGCCTGACACCGTCTGAGCCTGCCTCCTGATCTATAGACATATATTTTGAATGTGTACACTATGCTATCCATACATGTTATCCGGGGATACGGTACCCTTTCTCACCTTTGTGCAATCACGTGTAATCCTTAGTGGGCCTGACACCGTCTGAGCCTGCCTCCTGATCTATACACATATATTTTGAATGTGTACACTATGCTATCCATACATGTTATCCAGGGATACGGTACCCTTTCTCACTTTTGTGCAATCACGTGTAATCCTTACTGGGCCTGACACCGTCAGAGCCTGCCTCCTGATCTATAGACATATATTTTGAATGTGTACACTATGCTATCCATACATGTTATCCGGGGATACGGTACCCTTTCTCACCTTTGTGCAATCACGTGTAATCCATACTGGGCCTGACACCATCTGAGCCTGCCTCTTGATCTATAGACATATATTTTGAATGTGTACACTATGCTATCCATACATGTTATCCGGGAAAACGGTACCCTTTCTCACCTTTGTGCAATCACGTGTAATCCATACTGGGCCTGACACCATCTGAGCCTGCCTCCTGATCTATAGACATATATTTTGAATGTGTACACTATGCTATCCATACATGTTATCCGGGGATACGGTACCCTTTCTCACCTTTGTGCAATCACGTGTAATCCATACTGGGCCTGACACCGTCTGAGCCTGCCTCCTGATCTATAGACATATATTTTGAATGTGTACACTATGCTATCCATACATGTTATCCGGGGATACGGTACCCTTTCTCACCTTTGTGCAATCACGTGTAATCCATACTGGGCCTGACACCGTCTGAGCCTGCCTCCTGATCTATACACATATATTTTGAATGTGTACACTATGCTATCCATACATGTTATCCGGGGATACGGTACCCTTTCTCACCTTTGTGCAATCACGTGTAATCCATACTGGGCCTGACACCGTTTGAGCCTGCCTCCTGATCTATAGACATATATTTTGAATGTGTACACTATGCTATCCATACATGTTATCCGGGGATACGGTACCCTTTCTCACCTTTGTGCAATCACGTGTAATCCATTCTGGGCCTGAGAACGGCTGGCGAGCTGTCAAGCAAGCTCAGGCACCTGTGGTTTGCACACGTAAGTTTTTCATTTTTTCAGGAATGACGGTTAGGCTTAATTCCGGAATTGCGGTTGACCTGCACTTACTGGGAAATCATCGTTCGCGGGTAATAATTGTAATCACAGATCCCCATCATTAACGTTGTTCAGTGGGTTATCTGCACCTGTAAGTGACAAACGCTGGCCTTTTCAGTGTAGTGCACATGCAGCCACGGACAGGTAAGGGCATGACACACCAGTTATTGGTCAATCTCACGTGCCAGAGCCTCGCGTGTCCCTCTAGTAAGCCGGACTCGGACCGCGGGGCATGACGGAGTCTCGTTTGTTAACGGAATTAAGCTTGCAATGTGTGCATCTTTTTTGTTGCTTGATGGTTGAGGTTGCCCGTGTTGAGTCAAATTACGCCGTAGGTCCACTCCTGGTGGTGCCCTTCTGGACATTCCTTTAAGGTTCAGCTTTGCAACCATACTGCCCACGTAAAACAAACACTTTGCCTTCATGAACGCTGTTTGGAGGGTCGTGACTTGTGGGAATTACGCCGCCCAATCAGTTAACCTGCTAGAGAGATCCTTCGTTGCTCCCAAGCATGACATCACACTCCCTAGGAGGAAGGTAATGCCACTGTGGCAACCGTACTCCTGGGGGCGACACAAGTGCACTGATACCCAGCCACTGCTCGATGAATCTGCTGGTACATTGACCCAGACCACTACATTCCCCTCGCACGCTACACGGCCTGAATCTGACCCTGATGAAACTCAGGTTACCCTTCCCATATACAGTTCCATCTTACACGGTGACAAAGCGGAAGCTGCAGATGAAAGTGCAGGTTCGGCCCACCAGCCGTCAGACACACCACCGTACTATCAGGGGCCCTGTGCCAGTGCCATCACCAACGAGTGGGCCCCCCCTGCTTGCTCAGGATCACAGAACTTGCAAGGTTGAAATACTGTGCAGTGAGATGGAAGATTGGGACGACGAGGAGTCCAGACTAGTACAGGGATTCCCTAGCGAGGAGACTTATTTCATTGTTTTCAATGTTGGGACAGCAATTTTTGGGGAGCACTATACACTGGAGAATGATAGATGGGGCCCACCATACACTGGAACATTCCAAAGGTGGACATCAGACACTGGAGCAGCATTTACAGGGCCCATTATACACTAGAGCATTAGAAATGGGGCCCATTATGTTTGGAGCATTATTTGGGCCCATAAGACAGTGGAGCTTCATCCGTGGGGACCAACATATACTGTAGCATTATGTGGAGCTCATCATATACTGTTTCAAACATTATATGGGACCAATGATTCTGTATGGAGAAATAGATGGGCCTCGTCATGAGATGTAAAAAGTGAGGTATTTTTCATTGTACTATACCGCTATTTCTCTGCCGTATCAGAGCATCATGAGTTGTGGTATGTGTTAAAGGGGCGCTCTTTCGCCCAGGGCACATGAAAACCTGGAGCCAGCCCTACCCCCCACAACTTTAGCCAAATAACCCCCATTTTTCAGTGTGTAACTTGTATTATGAAGTTAATTAAGGTTGACAAGCTTAACTAAGAAGAATTGATGCTTTTGGCATTCAAATGGGCACTGTAGGTGTGTTTCCTGTCCTCCTCTCACTGCAGACTTTAATTCCCCATTGACTTACATTGGGTTTCGTGTTTCCGTCGGACCCCGACTTTTCCCTATAGTCGGCCGATTTTGCTCGACCCGACTTATGGAAAAGTCGGGTTTCATGAAACGAAACTCGACCCTAAAAAACCAAAAGTCGCTCAACTCTAGTGATGGCCAACTCACTGAATGAATTTAAGAAAGGAATGGATGCTTTTCTTGTGAGTAACAGCATAGAAGGTTGCGAATAGCATAATATTATAGGTAGATGGTTGACCCAGCTTAGGGGAAGGAACTTTTTTCCCTATGGAGAAAATTGGCTTCTACTCTGTGGGTTTTTTGCCTTCCCCAGGATCAACAATGCAGAACAGCTGCACTAAAAATAGGCTGAACTAGATGGACATAAGGTCTTCCATCAGCCTTCAAAACTATGTTATGTTATGTTACTATGTTATGTTATCTTTCTTTCGGACAAGCACAATGGGAGCAGCTCAGGGGCTTTGGCTTTCTCGAACAACCCCTCTCTGCAGCATCTGAGATAACATCCCCTTCACCTCCTGATTAGTGATGGGCGAGCACTAAAATGCTCTGGTGCTCGTTGCTCTGGTCGAGTAAATTGGAATACTCGGGTACTCGGACAGAACAGCGAGCCCAATGTAAGTCTATGGAAGACCCGAGCATTTTTACTGCAATCCCCCGGGGGTCTTTTTAAGGTCTAAAACGTCTGAAAATGATGGAAACACTGCTGAAATGACACGGGGACATCATGGCGATCTCCCCTGGAAGCATTCCTGACTCCTAGTTCACAGCTGTAAACAATGTTGTCAAAGTTTCATGGCTTTTTTACCAATGCGCCAAAAAACATGCCAAAACGAAACCAAAGCGGATTTTGCTATGAAATATGTTAAGGTACATCCTTTCCAGGCTAATGACTTGTATATAAGGCAAAATAATTAACCCCAGACCAAAATGTTCCTCCACCACTTGGGCTATGTTCAGTCGCAGGGTTTTTGAAGCGTTTTTCAACTTTATCTTTGCTTTCAACCAAAACAAATGCATTCACTGGGAAACATCATTGTAACATTTAACAACCCTAGCTGGCCATGTGGTGTGTGACGCATAAGCAGACACATCTTGCTTCATTTATGAAGGAGGGACTCTGAAAGTCACAGAGCCTATTTTTACAGGGGCATCAATCAGCATTAATCTGCTTAAAGGGCCATTATTAAACAGTGTGTGCCCTAAACTGTTATAGCCTATGCAGTGAGTGGATGGGCTGTCAAGAATTATGACATACCACAATACCCCTTTCACAAGATGTCCAGGAGGGCTTCCATAAAAATGTTGCATTGAATGCAAGGCCTGCTCTGCTACCAAGTCATATGCACTCCAATATGCCTTTGAACCCAAGTACTGGATGGGCCCAGGAAAATCCACTTCACATTATTTATTTTGTACTCCCATTCTGTTTTCTTATACATTGACTGCAAGGCCTGCCCTGCTACCAAGTCATATGCACCACCAAAAACCTTTGAACCCAGGTACTGGATGGGCACAGGAAAATCCAATTCACATTATTCATTTTGTACTCACATTCTGTTTTTTTATTCATTGACTGCAAGGCCTGCCCTGCTACCAAGTCATATGTGCTCAAATGACTCCAATCCCCCCTTGGAAGAAACAGGGAGGAGGGCCTCTTAACAAAAAATGTCCCATTAAAAAGGAGCGGGTCTCCTAGACTTGGAATGCCCATACACTTAGTGTGTGTGCTGGCAAACATTTCCCCTGTGGGATACACGTCAACCCTTTTCAGAACAAGTATTTTACGCACAGCTTAACCACCCACCCTTGTTAATAATGCGACACTGGCTATAGCTGCACGGAACATGTAAACCCTTTAGATCTAGTGGCGGTGGATGATCAGACGTGGAGGAAGGCCTGATTTATAAAATAGGCCCAATTTCTAGGAGCAGGTCTCCTAGTTTTGGAATGCCCATACACAGTGTATGGTCTGGCAAACATCTCCCCTGTGGGGTACACCTCAACCTTTTTCAGAACAAGTATTTTACGCACAGCCCAACCACCCACCCTTGTTAATAATGCGACACTGGCTGTAGCTGCACAGAACACATAAACCCTTTTGATCTAGTGGCAGTGGATGATCAGATGTGGAGGAAGTCCTGATTAAAAACTAAGCCCAATTTCTAGGAGCGGGTCTTCTAAACATGGAATGCCCATACACTTAATGTACATATTTTTTGTATTTCGGTGACGGGCATCATAACACCCTTGCCAAAACATAGAGTGGCCGGAGAATGACTGAATACGTTCACCCTGGATTTGAAGTGGTGGTGGATGGTGAAGATGAGGAGAAGTAGGAGGAGGACATCAAATAGCCAAAATCAGGAAGTGCATATCTATGTTTGGTTGTACATTGGAGTTTATGCTTCACTGTGATCAATTGGTGGTGTCGAGAAGTCAGGCCCAATCCATCCCTTGTTCATTTTTATAAGAGTCAGCCTGTTTGCATTTTCCGTAGAAAGGCGAATGCGCTTATCTGTGATAATGTCACCAGCAGCACTAAAAACCCGCTTGGACAAAATGCTAGCGGCAGGGCAGGCCAGGACCTCCAAGGAGTAAAGAGCCAGCTCATGCCACGTGTCCAGCTTTGATACTCAATAATTAAAAGGCACAGAGGAATCACGGTGGAAGTTGGTACGGTCAGCAAGGTACTTCCTCAGCATCTTAGAGAAGATTGCATTCCTTGTGAGATTACCCCATGCCTCAGTGCATGGGCGATGGGATGGTCTTAGAAAACTGTCGCAGAACTTTGCCAGTGTTACCCTGCCTCTGCTTGAGTTGACTTGTGTCTATCTCGCCTGTCCTGCTAGGTTGGCCAATGAATTGTTATCTCTGCCGCCAGCATTTTGAAATGGGAATTTTTTAAATAATTCAGCAACAACGGTCATATGGTACTGCACTATTCTGGTACAACTGTCTGCCTCTGGTACACCTGTCTGGCTCTGGATAGCATTTTAGAAAACATTGAACAACGAGATTCAACACATGGGCCAGGCATTGTGCATGTGTCAGTTCGCCTCGACTGAAAGCCACCACCAGGTTCCTGCCATTGTCACACACCACCATGCCTGGCTGGAGATTCAGCAGTGTCAGCCACACATACAGTATGCCTGCTCTTTCAGATCTGTCAACAACTCTTCAGCATTGTGTGGTTTGTCACCTAAGCAAATTAGCTTCAGCACAGCCTGTTGCCGCTTTGCTTTGGCAGTGCTGCAGTGCTTCCAGCTTGTGACTGATGTGCTCATTTCGGACATGGAGGCTGAAGAGGAGGAGGAGGTGCACGAGCTGTGCACAGTGAGGGCAACCCTGATTGACATAGGGCCCTCAATCCTTGGCGTTGGGAGGACGTGTTCCATCCCAAGGTCTGACTGGGTCGTGGCTTCAACTATGTTAACCCAGTGTGCTGTCAGCGAGATGTACCACAAGCACTTGTTCATGTGTCCGTGGTTAGGTGTACTTTCCCAGTAACTGCATTGTTGAGGGCACGGGTAATGTTGTGGGACACGGGCTTGTGTAATGCTTTACAGCAGAGCGGAGAAATAGTGGTGGCTGGGGACAGAGTACCTTGGGACGGATGCCGCCATCAGATTGTGGAAAGCTTCTGTCTCCATGAGCCTAAAAGGCAACATTTCAACTGCATGCAGATGAGAAATATGAGAATTGAGTACTGTGGCCTGTGGGGGGGTTGGCTGCATATTTCTGATTACTTTCCAATGACTGGGGTTTGGACAACTGATGGCTGCGCTGGGACAAGGACATGGACATGGTTGTTGTTGATGCTATTTGACTGTGGGCAGCAGCAGGTGCAGGGCAGGAGGCATCTTCGCATGCACTGTGGACAGGGGATTGACTTGCATGCACAACAGTGGAAGAAGTGGTGGTGTGACTTGCACACACTGTTCTTGGAGCCTGGGGTTGGGCCCACAAAGTTGGGTGCTTTGCTGCCATGTGCCTGATTATTCTGGTGGTGATAAGGCTGGTAGTTTTGCTACCCCTGCTTATGCTGGCATGACAGGTGTGGCAAATGGCCTGTTATCGGCAGAGTTTTTAAAGAATAACCAGACTCGGGAAGACCTAACAGTTGGACTGGCAACTTCCATCAGGTTGGTGTTACGGGGAACAGTTGTACGCCTTTTGTCTGCAGCCATCACACTGCTTCTTCCTGCCTCAAGTGGTGCGACGCCTACCTCCCCTTGTGTGCTGCTGTCCTTGCTCTGCATGTCCTCCTGCCAGGTTGGGTCTGTTACTACATCATCCACCGGAAAAATGTGTCTCATCATTGTCCACCTCTTGTGACCGTGGCTACTCAATGATTTGTGCATCGCTACATGTGACTCTGTTCTTGTCTATTTGTGGATATATCTACACGTTTTTATGATGGTGTGAAATAAAGAAGAATTGTTTTTTATCATTCAGCTGTGTGATCCGACAACTTTTTTTTTTCTCCTCTAACTGGAAGTATTATCCGCTATCCAACCAACAACCTTTTCACACTGCTCGGACTTCAGTAGTGCTGTCTTGCCACGGTGCCCTAGGACTTTGGACATTAAGGTCCAGTGAGAAAATGTGGGTGTTTTTGGTGGGCCAATTTCTGCTTGCCCACGGCCTCGGCCTGCACCAACACCATCACGTCAACTTCCCTGTCCCTTGCCATTCGCCTTGCCCATTGTAAATGCACTAGAATATTATACACGTTCACTACAAAAGGGTGAATTGGGAGGCAACTTGTATGTGATACGTGTGCTTGAAAATCACACTTTTACCTATCTGGACTTTAGGTAAAAATGTTTTTTGCCTTATCAGATTTAATAAGTACTATAACAGACTGCAAAAAAATACAATGTTTTTGCCTAAACTGAGCAAACTTTGAGCACACAGATTCAGCTGGCACGGCTATATCACTACAACAAATGTGTGCCATGTTTTTTTTTTTATTTTTGGGCTAACTAGTGCTGTATATCAGTACTCTGACACCCAGGACAAAAAAAGGAAAACCGGCCTAAACTGGCCAAACTGAGCACGCACAGATATGAGCTTGCACGGAGATACCAAACCAAAAAATGTGTGGCCTGTTTTCCAATTACACCTGGGACTAGCTATATCCAGCTAATATATCCACCAGGTAGCAGCAGCAGCACTAGAACACAGGAAGGGAATGGACCCTCTTGATGCATGAAATGATCTATATACACACATACAGTGCCTGCAGGCCTTGCACTGATGTGTATAGAGGGACGTACACTACCCTGCCTGCCTATAGCTGGAACCTATATATTCCGGAATTAGTCCTTAGGACTGTTGTTTTAGCTGGATTTGAGTAGTTTAGGATGGTAGACCCCACACTAACTAATAAATCCCCAATTATGACCCTATCTTGACAGCAGCTCTCCCTACACTATCTCAATAAGGAGCTGAATGCGCCGAGCAGGGCGGCGTACGGTCTCATATGCCCCTGATGATGCCGTGCGGCCAGCCAGTCACTGCACGACCACAACAAAGATGGCTGCAGCCTTTCATTGCCTGGCAGATAATCCCTGCATCATGATTGGGTCTGTAAAGTCCATCAAAAAAGCTGGGTGGAGACCCAAGTACACCCGAGTAATTCCGGAAATGCTCCGTGCTTGCCGAGTACACCGAGTACCACGATACCCGGGCGAGCTACGAGTAGTGGCGAGCACGTTCGCTCACCACTACTCCTGATACATTTGAGGAGGAATTTGATGGTAACATTCTCGAATAGGCGCGGCGTTTCCAGTGGGTATTTCATGCGTAATTGCTGTGGTGCATCCAAAATCGTCTACATGTTTTGCAAACACATCTTGGTACTTCCCTAGCAGTGCCTCCACCTGTTCAATATGCTGAGGCGCAAGGTCAGTCAGCTCGGCTCTCACTTGATCCAAAATACAATGTCCCTCCAGCAAATGAAGCGGATCGGGTGATAATGTTTCCACGGTCACCATCCAGGGATCCCCTTGTTTGATGGAGAGCTTAAACTTATCGGAACGTAGTCTTTAGATGTAGGAGGGTTCAGGGTTCCAACAGTGGCAGCGGCAACAGCGGTGCGGGTCATCTCGACGAAGTCTCTACTTGGCGCGAAACCAACGGTGGCACTGACAACAGCAGCGCAGGTCATCTTGTCACAGTCTCTGAGTAATGGGCAGTTCTACTGCACCTTATGATATCTGGCATGGTACTGGATCCAACATGAAATGACACTAGAGTGAGCCTTTGTTACACGGCATATGGCAGTTCTGGCCTGTTAATACCTGGCACTGCCTGGCGCCTCTCCTGGCGTTCTGTCAACAGTCTGGTCTGTGACTTCAGTTCAGAAACTGTCAAGGAGGAAGGCGGAGGTCTGTCTGCGGATCGCCTATTGGCCGGGAGTACCACTGCAGTGGGTCGGTCAGGGTGTGCAGCACCCACAACATACTCTGCCTTCTCAGCAGTGGCAGCACTGGGTCTGCCACTCAGTTCCCCTGCGTGGGCTCTGGCTCTTTTCCCGAGCAACACGCTATATATGCCCGCCTTCCCCAAGTCAGTCACATGAGCTGGCCTGTCCTGTGCTTTTAGTCTCCGACGCGGGTGACAGTCCCAGCAGTTCCGGCAGTTCCAGCACCAGCGTGTAAAATGAACCCTGGCTCTGGCACTCCTCCTTACAAGGTCCCCATCACTGCCTCTTTCAGCACATATGATACAGACCCCTTGGGTAATTTTTGGAAACCTTTGTACCTTGTGCAATGGTGAAACTTGTACTCCCTCTCTCTAGTAATGATGGTAAATGCAATATGTATTGTGAGGTCCCTATCATGGTCTCTTTCAGTGTTTATGATACAGACCCCTTTGGGTAATTTTTGGAAACCTTTTTTACCTTGTTCAATGGTCAAATTTATTCTCTCAATTTGTTTATATTCTATTATTATCATATTGTAATTGTTTTTCCCTTCTCATGATCTCTTTAAATGTGTATCTGATAGCCTGATGTTGATTTTTGGGTCTGCGCTTGGACATTTTGGAACATCAATGCATAAATATGCTCCACACAATTCTCAAGGTTTCAGCCTTGCGATGAATAATATTTTGAAATAATATGAGTAATGAAACATGCTCTATATATTCTGCTAGTTCAAAAATCTTACCCACACATCCCTTATAAAGCGAAATTCTCCATAATACCTCTGTTAGCAAACACCATATACTGCTGATATATGCAGCACCCCAGTAGGTGAGCGAAATACCTGAGTACAAAATCTGTGTCTGACGGTGAAACCACTGGCCCTTCCCCTGTGTTATGACCTTTACAATCTGCTGTCCAGGAAGATAGCGCTGAGGCCGCCGGTCCACAGACTCAACAGTCAGCAACCACATCCAGTTCTCTGTCCCAGCGCAGCATTCAGTTGTCCCTTGTCAGCATATATGTCTGTTCACAAATTGTTAGATAGAGCATACTGTCAAGGTAGCTATTTTGGTAGGGCTAAATTAACCCTACACGGTTGAGCCAGTGATGTCCAAATTATTCCAGTGTTGCTAGCAACTCAAATGACCACACGGAGACTGGGGTCTCTGTCCGGGAGGATCGAGGCAGATCACTAAGCCCCTTTATTTTAGTCACATCTTTTATAATCTTTTGCTTAATTATGCAAGGTTCTCAAGTACCAATAGCATCATTTCACTTTGTAAGCCAATAATATTGCAAGAAAACCGGAAACTACATATATGTCCGTCATAGAAAGTAGTATAATGGCTTATTCTTCAGAGTTATACACTCCCGCCTCCCTTATCTTTGCACCTGATGAGAACAGTCTGGTTTCATGACAGCCCATGCCAATTACAAAAATTTATCTTACAGCAACAAAAATGAAGAAACGAAACCTTCAGAGAATGGATAAAACGAAACTTCAGCTCTGATTTTAGTATTAACCCTTCACAATACTATACATATTTGTTACCATTTTACACTGTCTGGTGCTGGGCAAAAAACCATTGCTAACTTTTTGAGGCTCTTAAATGAGACTTGTGTCTCTTTATTAAACTGTCGCTTCCCTTAAATTTTTTAAATGACAACATTATTCCCAGATACCATATGTGAGTCAGAAAGGCATGCCGGCATCTTCTCCATGCTGGTCTCATTTAGTTTTCGCTGTCTCCCATCCATTTCAGCTTTTTTCTCCGGCCCCCAGACCTGTTTGTTGGGACCATCAGAAAAAATATTCGGCTTTCCCATTGACTTGCATTGGATTCGTTATTCAGTATGAATACACGGATAATAAAAATTATTTGTGCCGATTTTCCCGAATCTGAATGTTTCACTATTCGTTCATCACTAGTAAGAGGTTCTGTCCTGCACATTAACAGTCTATCAGTTTTTATCTATACTGTTATTACTATATGTATGTATACAGTAGAGGAAACAACGTCCTTAAACAAGCATCCAGTTCACGACAGTGAGAGTCGTGATTAGGAAAATTCTGGAAACTGCTGATGCTGGGCGTGAGGGATTGTGATAGAGATTCTAATTCACCAAGTCATTCAGGTTTTACTAGGAAATTAGAATTACAGTGAATTGAATGTCCCATTATTAGATTGACAACAGGACATAATAAACGTACAGTGGTTTGAGAACATATTCACCCACTTGGCTTTTATCTATTTTGTTACATTACAACCTGTGTATAAATATCTTTGTAATGCGATTTGTCTGTGTTGCATCAGCACAAAATAGTCTAAGTTGGTGAAGTGAAGTGAGAAAAATATTACGATTAAGTCCATTACCATCAAATCCATTATCATCGAATGGAAAAAACTTGGTACTGCAATAAACTTGCCAAGAGAGGGCGCCCGCCAAAACACCCAGTGGCATTAATCACAGAGACAGCAAAGAGACCGAAGTTAACCCTGAAGGAGCTGTAGAGTTCCCAAGTAGAGACTGATGCATCTGTCCATTTTACAACAATAAGCCATACACTCCATAGAGGTGGCCTTTATAGAAGATTGGGCTGGAAAAAAATCTTTACTTAAACGCAAAAATTTTAAGGCTTGTTTTGAGTTTGACAAAAGATGTGTGGGAGACTCCACAAATTGTATGAAGGAATGTACTGAAGTTAGATGAGACCAAAATTGAACTTTTTGGCTACCAAGATAAACATTATGTCTGGCGCCAAACCAACACAGCTCATCGCCTCAAGAACACCATCCCCACAGTGAACCATGGTGGTGGTAACTTCTGGCAGAAAATCACAGTATCTCTAATGACTGCTAAAAATTCAAACTTTATTACACAAAAAAACTTAATTATTAAAAATACACAACATCATACCATAAGAAATTATCACCACTGGGAGGTGCCTATCCCTACACTGGCTAGTTTTCCCTACCTGACAGTGGAGGTTGGAGCCCTAGGACCTGCGCAATTGGCCCCCCCACTCCACGACGGCTCACCCTGCTAACCCTATAGGGCCCTATAGTGGCAGGGGTGTGCTAAGGAGTTAAAAGGTAGGTGAGAAAGAGAGGAGATGTCTAATCTAAATCTTCTTGGCTTGATTTCAGATGGAAAAAGGATTTCTTCTTTCTTCTTATGATGACCTATAATAGGTTGCATAAACTGTTCTTCACAGATAGAGGACTAATAAATACCCCTATCTTAGATTGGTTTCTTTTCTGATTTTTCTAGTAATTATATATATGAAAAATAAGATAAAATTATAAATATATAATATATCAAGCTGCCAAGAGATCTTCTCTATTAGGACAACAATATGTCCATATACAATACTAGCCAGAGCAAAAACCCATCAGAATATAGGCCCAACAAACACATGCATAATTAAAAATATCAAACTATGTGCACCACAATCAGCCAACTGTGCACAATGCTGCAAACCAACCAGAACACATATATACATAAAATTGCACTCGATCATGCAGTTCATAATGTAATGGGATAATCACCCATATCGCGCATAAACAGAGCCGCAATGTAGGCTAGCAACCCTTAAAAATATAGACAGAGTCGCACTCAATCATGCAATCCGTAAGCAAAAGATTAAATGCACTTCAGATAAATATGTTGAAGCAGCCTTAAAAAGCCAGTTAACACTCCAATTCATAGAACCACTCGACGCGTTTCCCCTCTTCTGAGGTTCATCAGGAGCAAGATAACACAGAGTACTTAGCTTGTATGATGCAAAAGATGTCATTCGGTGGTCAGGTACAATCACCCCTTGGTATGATGCTTGGAGTCAGTGACAGAAATGCCCGCCCTATATAGAGAACGAAAAGAGCACAGCTGACACGGCGTGCGTGTCAGCTGATTGCGTACCATATCAAGGAATATCCGGCTTCCTTTCAGAAAGTCATCGGACCGCCCATCTAAGGTGCACATGTCCGGGCATAGATCACAATATCACTTTGCCCCCTGGACGCGCACCGTGGATGCAGACCGCGCATGCCCAATTAAGCGATCCATGGTCATGCATCCTATCATGCACGAGCCGCTCCGGCAGACCAAATGTGCGCAGGACCAGACGTGACCCTGAGCAGGACCCTGATGCACAGTGCATGCCCGATGTCGTCATGCATCCCAGGTTTATACCACATACACTGCGCATCAGTTCAGACCTGTTGTTCTCATTTTGGTTATCTGATGTCTTAAGTACTTTAGGTAATAACTACAAAATGTACAACAATGTACTAGCACACCAGGGATGTTCTTATCAACTCTTTTACTACTTTAGCTCACCATAACTTTAGCTATTGCTGCAGAAGAATTTAAGAACAATGTGTGAGATCATTTTACATTTATTTTGGAGAATATGTAAGTTTCAGATGGAATCTGTCCCACGCTTGCCTTTTTTATCGGGGTCTTCATATGTCCTGTTCTGACTCCTCTAGAAAATATACATTTACTGTTCCAAATTTTAAGATCTTCATTTTTTTTGCAGGACAGATATACTGTATATCTTTGTACCGTGTTAGCCAGTAGATAAAAAAATATTCAGAATTGAGAGTCCTCAGTGGTTGATACCTTTTAATGGCTAACTGAAAAGATGGTAAGACATTGCAAGCTTTCGAGACTCCTCAGGTCTCTTCATGAGGCATTGACTAATACAAATTCTGAAGAATCACATATTTATGCACAACACAGCACAGAAAAAATGCGATAGATAAGACAAGTGACGTGAAGCGGAACTATTATTATGGGGAGTGATAGACAGTTATGGTCATAAATATTGGACCACTTAATAGATAACGAGTTGAAGTTTTATTGTCCTCTGATTGGGGTCTGGTTCTGTGTTGTGATGCCCCAAAAGATCTTAGGAGCAAATTCCTTAATTGAAATAAAAATACATAAATCCATGCGACACATTCATTCCAGCATTGAGTGTGTCAAAGGTCGTCATGAGTTTGTACTCACACACTCTTCTGTCTCTCTGAGATGTGAAGTTACCTTTCAATACCAGTAATTTCATGTCCATGGTGCTGTGATCATGCATACAAAAAAGTTTTGCCACAGGTCACCTCAAAGAGACCTTTTTGAATCAGGGCTACCATCCAAGAACAATTCAAAACCAAATTACAAGAGCCACCAGAATGTCAAGGAATCACCTGCTACATTACAAAGCTAAAGAAGAAAATAACCGGGTGCCTCTAGTGGTCACCTACAATCCAAATCTGGAAGTGCTAAGGGGAGCTGCACGGAAATTACAATCTATACTACAAAAAGATGCCCGATTACAATCCATTTTTCCAGATTCCCCAACTACTGTGCTTTAGGCAGCCCCCAAATCTAAGAAGCATCATTGTCAGAAGCTCCCTGTCCTCTCCAACAGCTGCAGGAACCATTCCCTGCAACCAGAAAAAAAGTAAAACCTGTCCATATATAATGACCACGGACAAGATAAAGATCCCCAATTCACATCAGGACTACAAGATCCCAGGTACTTTCAGCTGCATCACATCTAGTGTGGTGTACTTAATTATTTGTTCTAAATGTCCAACCAGGGGTCTGTATGTGGGGGAGACCGGGAAAAAACTTTCTGACAGTTAGAGAGATCAATGAGTGGAACAGGCTGCCACGAGAGGTGGTGAGTTCTCCTTCAATAGAAGTCTTCAAACAGAGGCTGGACAGACATCTGTCTGGGATGATTTAGCGAATCCTGCTTTGAGCAGGGAGTTGGACCAGATGGCCCAGGAGGTCCCTTCCAACTCTACAATTCTATGATTCTATAATTGTAAGGATGAATTCTCATCGTCACACAATAAGTGAAAAAGAATGGATCTACCTGTGGTAAAACATTTTTGTATGCCTGATCACAGCACCATGGACATGAAATTACTGGTATTGAAAGGTAACTTCACATCTCAGAGAGACAGAAGAGTCTGTGAGTACAAACTCATGACGACCTTTGACACACTCAATGCTGGAATGAATGTGTCTCAAGGATTTATGTCTTTTTACATCAATTAAGGAATTAGCTCCTCAGACCTTGTGGCGGCATCACAACACAGAACCAGACCCCAATCAGAGGACAATAAAACTTTAACTCCTTATCTATGAACTGGTCCAATATTTATGACCATAGCTGTCTATCCCTCTCCCATAATGATAATTCTGCTGAACGTCACTTGTCTTATCTATTACATTATTTCTATGCTGTGTTGTGCATAAATATGTGATTCTTCAGATTTTGCATTAGTCAATGCCTGATGAAGAGACCTGAGTAGTCTCCAAAGCTGCAATTTGTTACCATCTTTTCAGTTAGCCAATAAAAGGTATCAACCACTGAGGACTCTCAATTCTGAATATTTTTCAATGTTTTTAGGATGTCCTGATTTTATTGTTTACTTCCGAAAAGTCATAAATGCGTTCTTAATGTCAGCATTTCTTAGACAGTAGATGATGGGGTTTATAAGGGGAGTCAGCATGGTGTAAAACAAAGAAAACAGTTTACGAACGTTGATAGTGTTCCCATTTATCGGAACCAAATAAATACTAATCAATGATCCAAAAAATATAAAAACCACCACCAAATGAGAGCCGCAGGTCGTAAAGGCTTTCTGTCCTACGACGGACTGCATTCTGAGGATGGCATGGACAATGTAACCATAGGAGACCACAATCATAAGGAACGGGAGCAGAATCACAGGAACACAAAGGTAGATTTTCACAGTTTCAATGTACAAAGTGTTTGATGTAGACAATTGTATTATGGGATCAAGTTCACAAAAAAAGTGATCAATGATATTTGACCTCGGGAATTGGAGCCGAGAAAGGTTTAATGTCTGAAATGATGTTATTAAAAAACTGAAGAGCCAAGTTACAACCACAAATATCGAGCAAAGCATGGGACTCATTTTAGAAGAATAGTGCAGGGGATGACATATGGCCAGATATCTGTCATAGGACATCACAGTCAAGAGAAGACATTCTGAAGACTCAAAAGAACAAAAGAAAAAAAACTGTATGAGACATTCAGAAAGTAGCATAGAAGAACCATTGTTCAGAACCACGTGGAGCATGTAAGGCACAACATCGGAGGTCACCATGATGTCCAAAGTCGTCAGTTGTGTCAGGAAGAAGTACATGGGACAGTGGAGGCTCTTGCTCTTTGATACCACAATGATGACCAAGAAGTTCCCACAGACTGTTGTGATATAAATCATGAAGACAAAAAGAAAAAATACAATTCTGAAGCCACGAAGGTCTGGAAATCCAAGGAGGGTGATTGTAGTAACATTGCGATTCTCCATTTTCTTTACAATTAAGATTTTGATAAAAAAAATATAGTTCAGTAATTTGCTTGAAGCATATTGTAGACATATATGTAGATCATGTAGTAATATCAAGATCAAACATCCAAAAGAGAAATAATGTAACATACTGTACTATAGAAGACAATAAAAACACTTTCCTTAACCAGAGTAGCACGTAAAGAATAAGAACGTGTCTTTCACAAAGATGCAGATTAATGGTAAATATAATAGACTTCACCATAATAAGTTTGACCAAAATAAGAATTTAAAGTTCAGCTCCACATCATAAAACTTCTATATAAGAAAACCTCAAAGATACAAAATCATAGAAGATTAAAAAATGATGTATGATGGATGCGACACAATGCAGAAACAGAGTGGTAGAGCCTGAGCGCAACGATATCGGTCCATAGCTCCAACACTGATATTAACGAGTCCACAATACAAGCGAGAGTAGTCAGCTAATGAAGACTTTTGGAAGTTTACTGAAAAAACTCTCTTTTTTTTATACACTGGAAATTTACGGATAAGTGGCCACCAGAGATGAGCGACTTTGCCTTTTTTAGGGTCGAGTTGGGTTTCATGAATGGGTCTCAAAAGTAGAGTCGAACGAAATCGGATGACTATAGGGAAAAGTCGTGAAACACGAAACCCAATGCAAGTCAATGGGGAGAAAAGTCGGCAGTGAGTGGAGGACTGGAAACACACCTGGCATGAATTTTAACCCTAGAGGCGGCAAAATCTCTCTCTTCCTCCTTCTCTCTCTCTCTCTCTCCCACTCCCGCTACGCTATGCTCCGCTTCTCTCATTGCCTGAAAAAAGTCACGTGCAAGCATTCGGCGAAACCCGACTTTGACGCTTGGGTCGCCGACCGCATGGCCGACTTCACACTGTGGTCGGGTTTCGTTTCATGAAACCTGACTTTGGCGAAAGTCGGTGACTTTTGAATCTGATCGACCTGTTTTGCTCAACTCTAGTGGCCTCTCTTACCTATTACAACCAGTGCAACGTAATGTGGCGACTCACGGTAGGTGATCCTCAGCATTCGAAAAGATGAATACAAATATCACATTTAGGAGAGTCCAGAAGGTAAATTCTCATCCTGGATGAAATAATTGTTACACGACGTAATCCACTTATATATAGTTACTATCACCAAGGGTAACAAGGAATGAAATGAAAATCAAAGGAAACAAGTAGTAAAGCTTCGTAGGCATCACAATGTCCTGGAAAAGTCTAAGGTGCTCTGGATGATATTCTGCCTTATATGAGTCAGAAAAGGAAGCCCTCGAGGAAAGTGTCGTCCTCAGAGGATGAACAGGATTTCATGAGTGATTAACACCTTAAAGAGTAAACATTGTTCTATTTTCTTTTCAGAAATCACGTGAAATAAACCCAAACATTTTTAGAACACTTCTTACCAGAAGCCATCCATCCTTTTTCTTCCTGAACTGATTATTAATGCTCAAAACTCTCAACTCTGAATTCACTGATCACAAAGTTCTGTAGAGGACTGCAAAAGTCATCTTTGGAAAACTAATGATTTAGAAAATAAAGATTGACTGTTCAATGACCAGGTTTAGGTCTCGATCTTTTACAAGATGAGCGTTATGATTCCTGTTGTCCTTCCACAGATTGACCACTAGTGGCTGCTATTGTTCACCTTTATGAATGTGCTGCATTTCCACTCCTTACCTCTGGAGGCTGCTGTTGTGTTCGCCAAATTCCCGCTACTAAGATGGCAGATTCTGAATCTGAAGATGGCATCCTGTTTCATGTTGGGCCTACTTAAAGCCTCATGGATCCCTCACTCAATGCTTGAATATAGCGTCTAGCTGTTGGTCTAGTTCCGGTCTCCAGCTCCTGAAATATCTTACGCCGACTGTTCTCATTCCTTTCCGCATAGTTTCCCATGACTCATATTGCTACCTCCAGGGACGTCCACTACCACTTGCTGTAACCTGCTTGTGCTCCTCCAGCTCATGGATTCCAGTCTTGCTTCAGTACTATCGTAACAATGAATTGCATTTGTCAGGGTAACCCTTCTGGGTTGCATACAACCTAACACCTACCTTTTATTGTCTTTTCATAGGAAACAATAGAAAGGGCGTGCTGTATTCTGCGGATCAGTGTGATTATGCTAATACCTATAATTATGTCATTGTGATAAATGTTCTGGGAGACATAAATTTCACCATTTATCCGGCAATGGGGCGCTATCAGGGCTGATTTTTTTGTACCATGATGTGATTTTTATTTCTTTATTTTAACAATTTTTTTGGGGGGACCATTTGCTGAGAACCCTGACTCTAGCGTTATTTTGTGCGGTCTCATACATTTTTGAAAGGTACAACTTTTAGATTTGGGATAATTATTATTGATCAATTTTTACAAAACATTTTTTGAGATAGGATAAAAAACTCTTTTTTTTTGTTTTCTCCAGTAAAATATATAAAGTTTTAGCACAGGTTCATACAATTACAATGTTCTCTGATTTATAATGTTTGTGTTATGTTTTACTCCTTTAGTACAAAAAAAAAAAAATCACATTAAAATTACATAAATTAATTTTTTTCTCACATTGCCCCTGAAGAAGCCCCGCTTTGGCTGCGATACGCATGGGGCTTTCACCTCAATCTTTCTTACATTCCTCACACAGGTTTCAACATCATACCCTATTCCAGACCTATTATTCATAGAAATTGTCTTACAGGTTGTGTTGGCAGAATATTATGTCCTGACTAGTGATGAGCGAGTATGCTCGTTGCTCCGGTGGTCTCCGAGTATTTTGGCGTGCTCGGAGATTTAGTTTTCGTCGCCTCATCTGCATGATTTGCGACTGCTAGACAGGTTGAATACATGGGTGGAATGCCTGTTTGTTAGGGAATTCCCACATGTATTCAGACTGTCTTCAAGACAAAAATCATGCAGATGAGACAACGAAAACTAAATCTCCGAGCACGCCAAAATACTCGGAGACCACCGGAGCATGCTCGGGAAAACCCGCGCAATGATGCTACTGGCCCATCATTAGTTCTGACCTTTATTTTCCTTTGCCGGCTTATATTGTCCATCCTCACAATCATTGTACTATAGTCTTGGTATATTTATTTTGATTATTTAATTTGTTATTGGCATCCCGCGATATTTGTGACAAGTTAGGGAAGACTATAGCCCTATCATGCACTTGTCTGGAGAGTTTCTTATAGCCATGGGGCAATTTTAACTTGAACATTTTCTCATCTTATAATTCAATAAACATTAGTCGTTTATAGGTGATCCCTTTTTTATTTGTATGTTTCTTTTTCTTTGTTTATAAAGTTAAAAAATACCGCCACGCTATGTCCACATAATACTACAACATAGTGAACACCACAACACTGATCATTATCAACAGGACTCTAATATTATCATTAAAAGTACAATATAAGAAACAATTTGTCCAGATGATATACACATAATATCTGCATGTAATAAAAATACCACCATACTGATCATCAACCCAAACTGCGGTACTAAGGCTGATACTCCCATTATACAGTGAACACATAATAGTCAGTGTTCTGCAGACCAAGTACGTGAATGCTGGTGATGTTTTTCTAATCGTTCTTCCTTTTCTTTTTCGTTCTGCCCAGACCATCATGACCACTTCTTCCAACCACGACTCATCACTATGGGGTGCAGCACTCAAGCATCTTTGGCTTTTCGGTCTTCTGGCACCAGCCTCACTCAAACTCAAAATCAAACTCAAATAGGCTTTATTGGTAGGACCAAAATACATTTAGTGTTGCTAAAGCAAGGAAAATAGATGTGACAGGGGAGGGGATTGGGGATTATGGGAGTGGGGTTTTGGGGGCACAATTTGGGAAATAATAGTTTTTTTGGGGGGTTTAAGCTCCTCTCAGCTTATGACATATTCCTCCCACTCTACACAAACCATATAGTGTCCTGACTAGAGATGAGCGACTTTGCCTTTTTTAGGGTCGAGTCGGGTTTCATGAAACCTGACTTTCTCAAAAGTCGAGTCGAACAAAATCAGCCGACTATAGGGAAAAGTCGTGAAACACGAAACCCAATGCAAGTCAATGGGGAGAAAAGTCGGCAGGGAGTGGAGGACAGTAAACACACCTGGCATGAATTTTAACCCCAGAGGTGGCAAAATCTCTCTCTCTCCCTCTCTCTCTTTCCCACTCCCACTCCAGCTATGCTCCCACTACGCTCCGTTTCTCTCATTGGCTGAAAAAAGTCACGTGCAAGCATTCGGCGAAACCCGACTTTGGCGCTTGGGTCGCCGACCGCATGGCCAACTTCACTCTGTGGTCGGGTTTCGTTTCATGAAACCCGACTTTGGCGCTTGGGTCGCCGACCGCATGGCCAACTTCACTCTGTGGTCGGGTTTCGTTTCATGAAACCCGACTTTGGCGAAAGTCGGCGACTTTTGAATCTGACCGACCTGTTTCGCTCAACTCTAGTCCAGACACGTTGACTAGTAGAGCACAAAGGAGGCTAGGATTGTTCTTTAGACAAAGTAACCTGCATGGCCGTGATAGTTGGATGTTGCTTGTTCAGAATAATATGAAAGACCCTTGCCATAAATTTTTGATGGATCAAACAAAAAATGGAAAAACTTGTTTTTATTGTGAAATATTTCTTAAAAACTCGCTCATCCTGCTTTTTCTTCCAGAAAATTGGGTTTGAGATAATAGGGGATGCGGGGTATCCTGCTCTGACTGTTGAAAAATCAAGAAAATCCAATACGCGGCATGTGTAAGAAAAACCTACGAGTTTCAGAGTGCTTTCACGTCTTCAGAAGAAGCAGAAAAAAAAATGTACATAGTACCAGGAGACAAATTAAAGTAGCTCCAAAACTCAAAAGAGGGTGCCAAAGAAATGTTACACAATCATTCACATAAAGATTTTTAACCATTTTTCTTACTCAATAATAGTTAATATAAAATAAACTTCTCAATCACTAATTTATTCACAAAATGCTGAGATCAGTTCTATTGCTTTACATCCATTGGGTTTTTCCCAGTCATTTTAGTATATTACTGTATATTCACTATATATTTTTTGATAAAAAAATGCATCATTACCTATTAATTACATATGTTTACACTATATAAAGATTATCATTTTATTCCTCTTATTAATGAAGATCATTTTCCAACATTATTTCACTTTCATTCCCCTTTTAACTGTTTATCTGCCGTTATTCCAATCTCTCACCGTAGCATAACTTTAAAACGCTCTCCTCCAATGTAATGTATTCGTTCCTCCGATTAATTAGATTATTTTTCTCCATTAATAAGTGCACAGCATTATATTGTGGCATGCAAAAGTTTGGACACCCCTGGTCAAAATTACTGTTTTTGTGGAAAGCTAATTAGATTGAAAATGAAATGATCTCTAAAAGCCGTAAAGTTAAAGAAGACAGAATTTCTGGAACATGTCGTCAGCCATTAACCCCTTTCCGAAATTGGGAGTAATAGTACGCTGATGTCGGACTTCCCCTGTTTGGTGCAGGCTCAGGCTCTTAGCCTGCACCTTTCCGAGCACATGACAGCTGTTATATACAGCTGACATATGCCCACAACAGCTGCAGATAGAATCGCGATCCACCCATTGCTGTTAACTAGTTAAATGCCACTGCTAATCTCTGACAGCGGCACTATTCTCGCGCTTACCAGAAGCGTGTCACTAATCCCCCCCATCAATAACCTATCACATGACTTCAGGTCACCGATGGGTTGACATGACAAGCAGAGGTCTCCAGCAGACCTCTAAGGTTGTAATAGCTGGATGGCTATGGGCGCTGCACGGTGGTTGGTGCTCAGAGCAAGTGAACATTTCTGCTACACACAGGCGATCTGATCATCGCCTGTATGTAGCAGAGGCAATCGGATTATGGCAACTTCTAATCTCCCATGTAGTCTATAAAAATTCTCCATTAAATGTCACCTGCTTAACCCAGCAGGAAGTACGGCGGCGTCTAAAAATCACGAAAATTGACAAATCCCCGGGCTCGGATGGGATACACCCCCGAGTACTGCAGGAATTAAGCACAGTCATAGATAGACCATTATTTTTAATCTTTAAGGATTCCATAATAACAGGGTCTGTACCACAGGACTGACGTATAGCAAATGTGGGGCCAATATTCAAAAAGGGGACAAAAACTGAACTTGGAAATTATAGGCCAGTAAGTTTAAACTCAACTCTGGGTAAAATCCTGGAGGGTTTTCTAAGAGATACTATACTGGAGTATCTGGAGAAGAATAACCACATGACCCAATATCAACATGGGTTTACAAGGGACCGTTCCTATCAGACTAGTCTGATAAGCTTTTATGAAGAGGTAAGTTCCGGACTGGACCAAGGGAATGCAGTGGACGTGGTGTACATGGACTTTTCAAAAGCTTTTGATACGTTGCCACACAAAAGGTTGATACATAAAATGAGAACAATGGGGATAGGGGAAAATATGTGTAGGTGGGTTAAGAGCTGGCTCAGGGATAGGAAACAAAGGGTGGTTATTAATGGAGCACACTCGGACTGGGCCACGGTTAGCAGTGGGGTACCACAGGGGTCAGTTTTGGGCCCACTTCTTTTTAACATATTTATTAATGACCTTGCAGGGGGCATGGAGAGTAGAATTTCAATATTTGCAGATGACACTAAACTCTGCAGGGTAATCAATACAGAGGAGGACAATTTTATATTGCAGGAGGATTTATGTAAACTAGAAGCTTGGGCTAATAAATGGCAAATGAGCTTTAATGGGGATAAATGTAAGGTCATGCACTTGGGTAGAACAAACAAGATGTATAATTATGTGCTTAATTGTAAAACACTGGGCAAAACAGTCACTGAAAAAGACCTGGGTGTATGGGTGGACGACAAACTCACATTTAGTGGCCAGTGTCAGGCAGCTGCTGCAAAGGCAAATAAAATAACGGGGATGCATTAAAAGAGGCATAGATGCTCATGAGGAGAACATAATTTTACCTCTGTATAAGTCACTAGTGCGACCACACTTAGAATACTGTGTACAGTTCTGGTCTCCGGTGTATGAGAAAGACATAGCTGAACTGGAGCGGGTGCAGAGAAGAGCGACCAAGGTGATTAGGGAACTGGGGGGTCTGCAATACCAAGACAGGTTATTACACTTGGGGTTATTTAGTTTGGAGAATCGAAGGCTTAGGGGTGATCTTATTACAATGTATAAATATATGCGGGGACAGTACAAAGACCTTTCTAATGATCTTTTTACTCTTAGACCTGTGACGGGGACAAGGGGGCATCCTCTACGTCTGGAGGAAAGAAGGTTTCAGCATACTCACAGACGCGGATTCTTTACTCTAAGAGCAGTGAGACTATGGAACTCTCTGCCATATGATGTTGTAATGAGTGATTCCCTACTAAAATTTAAGAAGGGACTGGATGCCTTTCTTGAAAAGTATAATATTACAGGGTATATACACTTGTTTCCTTAATATTGCGTTGATCCAGGGAGCTAGTCTGATTGCCGTATGTGGAGTCAGGAAGGAATTTTTTCCCCAATGTGAAGCTTACTGTTTGCCACATGGGTTTTCTTTACCTTCCTCTGGATCAACATGTTAGGGCAGGTTAGGACAGGATATGGGTTGAACTAGATGAACTTAAAGTCTCCCTTCAACCTTAATAACGATGTTACTATGTTATTGAAGCATGCAAAAAGTAAAAAAAGAAAAAAGTTTTTATAAACATTATAAAGAAAAATTAAAGTTCAAATCATCCCTCTTTCTCCCCATTCAAAATAAAACAAAAAAAAAATGTACACATATTTGGTATTGCCGCTTTCAGAATCACCCGCTCTATCAAAATATAAAAAGGATTAACCTGATTTTTAAACAGAATAGCGAGAAAAAAATGTCAAAATGCCAGAATTGCACTTTTTGGTCAACGCTACATTGCAATAAAATGCAATAACGGGCAATCACATGATCGTTTCTTCACCAAAGTGGTATCAACAAAAAATGTCAGCTCAGGGGGCAAAAAATAAGCCCTCACCCAGCCCCAAACCACAAAAAATGGAAACGTTACAGGTCTCAGAAAATGGCTCTTTTTGTTTTCCAAAGTTTGTATTTTTTTTCACCACTTAAATAAGAACCTAGACCTGTTTAGTGTCTATGAACTTGTAATGACCTGGAGAATCATAATGGCAGGGCAGTTTAAGCATTTAGTAAACATGGTAAAAAAAAACTGCAATTTCACCACAGTGAAAAATAAAAAAGTAATGGTCAGTGGTTATTAGTATATTGTTTCCCTTCACACTTCATATTGACTTCATTTATAGTAACATTACTTCAGTCCCAAATATCAAATATATCTTTACTAGGGATGAGATAATGTGCTTTGTGATACTCGGATATCACTCGAGCATCTGCGTACTTGGATGAGATTGGCACTCGACGAGCATTGACCGGTGCTCGCATTTGAAGCTTAAATCCCCATCCTTAGGCTATGTGCCACATTGCAGAAATGCTACGGAAAGGTAGCATTGCTTGGAAAAGTAATTGACAGGTTGGTCACACACAAGCATAGTGCTTGACAAGTGTGACCAACTTTTTACTATTGATAGAAAAAGAAAGTGTTACAAATAATTTAAAAAAAATAGTAATATACTTACCCTCTGTTGGCCCCCGGAGCCCTCATTTGTGCTGGCGGCAAGTCCCGTTCCTAGGGATGCCTTGCGACAATGACCTCTGATGACGTACCGGTCTCGCTGGTGGAGGAATATCAGGGCAGCATAACAATGGTAGCAGATAACTTTGTGGGAATAACCCTTGACGTCCGAGGCCTAAGGCCTAGTAAGGAACAGAAGAGCCATCCTTCAGCTTCACCTTTGGAGAGGGAAACCAGAGAGGAACTCCTGAAGCGGGTTAGTCTGACAAGTCAGGAAGCTACGGTACCAGCGGATCCGGTGCAGAAATGTGATATTCCTGGAGGAGTGAGGGACAGTACAGGGGACTGTATGGTTATATTCTGCAAAGAATCTTGTGCAGTTTCTGTGACTAAACTGGACGAGCTGAGTTAAATCATTTTGTTGAAGATGAATCTGGACTCTTACTATCATTGTGTGGTGTTAAGAGAAAAGGAGCCCCATCAGTATGGAATGGACCGTGACTTACAAGTGAATGGCTTACAATTAGGGATGAGCGAGGATAATCGTGGGTATTCGGTTCTCAGCGAGTAATGCGGTACTCACGGTACTTGAACCAAAGCGATTATTTCACTACTCGCCTCGCTATTCGGTTCTCCTGCCCAGCAGTTGCCAATCACAGTAATGCCGCACCCTTCTTGGTTGTGGGTGGCATTACTATGATTGGCTGGCCACCAAGCATCCTATGGGTCATCATAGCCTGGAACTAAGCCCTGCCTGCCGCCGCCGCCATTTTCTGCACATTGCATGCTAGTGTAGGGAGAGGGTGAGCAGCTGCTAGGGAAAGTTGTGTTTTTTGGTTCAAATCAGCCAGAAATCCTCTGTGAAACCCAAAAGCTCTTTTCAGAGCTGAAAGTATAAGGTCAAGGAACATTTTACCAGCTATTTTTGGGGTCTCATTTACCCCTGCAGGGCAGGTTTTTTGTGCTGTTGCCGTGCTGCATTCACAGTGAATAGCACGCACGGTACTGCACAACTGACACGCAGCCAGCACCGCTGTCTTGTGTGGTTTCTGGGGTGCGAATTCTTGCCTTAAACCTCAGGGCGTTTTTTTTGTGCTGCTGCCATGCTGCATTCACATAATCACAGCAAATAGTACGCACGGTACTGCACAACTGACACGCAGCCAGCATTGCTGTCTTGTGTGGTGACTGGGGTGCGTAATCTCACCCTAAACCTCAGGGCAATTTTTTTCTGCTGCTGTGGTGCTGTTTGTAAAACACAAAGCAGTACTAGGCTGTAGTGCTACCTTCCACAATATCTGCATCTGAACATCTGCAACTATGGCAGAAAAATCCAAAATTCCTAAAAAGGCTGTTGTGAAGGGACAGTGATGAGGACGTGGGGTCATTGGTGCCCAACAAGGCACAGAGTCTTGGAGATTGCAGAAGGTTGATGCATCTAGTTTCCTGGCGAAATTTCCCGGTTTGGAACGTAAACGGGCCTGGAAGCCAAAAGAACAAGAGCAGATACTGTCTTGGATGGCTGATAAGGCCTCCACGAAATGTTCTAGCAGCACCCAATCATCCATGACAAAACAGGCTACTGTCCATACAGAGAACGCTTGGTCATCCTATTCTCAACCTGTTCCTAGTTCATCACCCGGTCAGTAGTCACAGGAAACATTTGACCCCAACCTTGGTCACTCCGAGGATCTGTTTGGTCCATTTTCTTTCATTGCCTCTGGCCTCTCACTGCGCGACATTGAAGAGGAACGTGAGGGGGTATCGTCTGTTGAAGATAGCCAAATATTTGAAACCCCACGTCCATAAGAAAGCCACTTTCATTCACGTGATATACCGGGTGAAGAGGTGGAGGCTGATGGTGATGACACACAGTTGTCATCTGTCCAGTCGCCAATAGCGGAAGGAGGATGACATGGACGACGAGGTAGTCAATGATGAGACCACCGATCCGACCTGGGCCGTTGGCACGCATAGCCAGCACAGCAGCACAGAGGATGAGGGTGGATACGTAGCACCAACAAAGGCACCAAGGGCTACTGGTTTGAGTAGAGTGCGAAGTGTGTCAACTGTTGCCAAGAGCAATCCCTCTGTGCCCCAAGTCAAGGCAAGGGTGCGTTCAGCCTCTGTCTGGAAATTTTTTTCCGATAGTCCTTCTGAACCAAATGTTGTCATCTGTAGCATCTGCCATAGGAAGCTGAGCAGAGGCCAGGGCAAAGGCAACCAAAGCACCACCAGTATGCGGAAACACATGGCAGCCAAGCACCCTAGTCGGTGGGCTGAACAACAGAGTACCAAATTAGTGTCTGCCACTGCGGGTCAAACCACTGCCATTTCGCCTATGATACGGCCTCACCAATCTGCTGGGCAGGAAGCAGGTGATCATCATACCTCTTGCTCACAAGCTGTGGTTGCACAGACACAGGCCACAACAAGCTCATCCACTTGTTTGTCCCAGGAAAGCGTCTAATTGTCCGTGCCCCAGATGTATGAAAGGAGGCGTAAATACCAAACCACACACCCACAAGCACAAATACTGCATGCGCACATTGCCAAGTTGCTAGCTGTGGAGATGTTGCTGTTTAGGCTTGTGAGGACACAGTCTTTCCGTGATCTTTTGGGTGTGTCTGCCCCACGATACTCGGTTCCCAGGCGGCAATATTTTTCCCAGTGTGCCGTCCCCGCGTTACACCAGCACGTCTTAAACAATCTAAACTGTACTCTCACTAACGCCGTAACCGGGAAAGGCCATCTTACAACAGACACGTGGACAAGTACTTGTGGCCAGGGACGATACATCTCTGTCACAGCACAGTGGCTGAACCTGGTAGAATGTGGGACAAAGTCCCAAACTGGACCATCGACACATATCCTACCCACGCCACGAATAGCGGGCCCAACCTCAATCAGGGTTTCCACCTCATCATATACATCCAGTCTCCCCTCTTCCTCCTCCTCCGCCTAGTCATCGTATACTGAAATACCCTCCACATCACTCCCAAGTTGGGAGCTGTGCAGCACCGCATCGGCAAAGCGGCAAAACGCTCTGCTGAATCTGATCTGCTTAGGTGGCACACCACACACTGCAGCAGAGCTTTTGCAGGGAATAAAACAACAGACCGATCAGTGGCCCTCCCCACTGCAACTCCAACCTGGTCTGGTTGTTTTCGACAATGGGCGTAACCTGGTGGCGGCTTTAAAGCTCGGGAGGCTGGTACACTTGCCATGCATGGTTCACGTGCTGAACCTAGTGGTGCAGAAATTTATAAAAACATACCCTGACTTGCCATACTTACTTGAGAAGGTGGACTGTATTTGTTTCCATTTCCGCCATTCCTTAAACGCTGTTGCCAGTCTTGCAGCACTTCAAAAGCAATTTAATTTGCCAAACCACAGACTCATTTGCGACCTGCCAACACGGTGGAACTCAACATATCATATGTTGGCAAGGGTAAGTGAGCAGCAGAGGGCACTTTCTGAATACCAGCTTAAACATACCCGTCACACTGAGACTCAGCAAAGACACATAACAACTGTCGAGTGGGTGTGGATCGCTGATATTTGTGAGGTGCTTGATAACTTTGAGCACTGCATCAAGCTTGTGAGCGGTGATCAGGCTATTATCAGCGTAACCATCCCTATGCTATGTCTGCTGAAAAAATCGCTGTGGAATCAAACAATGGAATCTCTGCGTGCCCAGCAGCTGGGTATGGAGCAAGATTTCACAATGGGTGATTCTACCCAGCCCAGCCAATATCATCAGGTAACATTGGGGATGAAGAGGATGATGAAAATGAGGAGGGAGAGGACTTCTTTTTCAGTGGTACCGAGGGGACACCACATGCTGCAGAGGGGAATCCCAACCCAAGCTTCATGTCTGTCCAGCATGGGTGGGCTGAAGAGGAGGAGGTGGAGGAGGAGAATCAGTGTGAGGAGAGGATAGGTATTGTTCCTCCTTTAGGGGTCACAGAAAATTTGCCTCTATGCAGCTTGGCACACATGGTACACTTCATATCTGACTGTCTGTGCCAAGACCCTCGCGTAATCCACATTTTCAATAGCAACCAATACTGGTTGGCCACCTTTCTAGACCCACGGTACAAGGACAAATTTCCTTCGCTACTGTTGCCGTCACCAAGGGGTTTCACAATGGAATCCTTCAAGAAGGCTGTTGTCGATAATTTGATGGCAACAGCACCCTCAGACACCACTGCTAGCAGAGATACCAGCTCTGTGCAACAGCATGCATTAATGGGGAGAGAGACGCCAAGCAGATCCAAAAGAGGTGGTGGTAAAATGTCCACAAACTGGGCCATCTTCAATAAACCGGCTCATCACCAAGGACTAGCTGGAACAATAGCAATGTCAAGGAGGGAGAAGTTGAACAAGATGGTCAATGACTATCTAAGTGACCATACCTGCATACTTCTTGACGCTTCTGTACCGTTTAATTACTGGGTATCCAAGCTGCATAGTTGCCCGACCTCTCTTCTATGCCTTGGAGGTACTGGCCTGCCCTGCTGCTAGTGTGATATCAGAGCGTGTTTTCAGTGCCGCTGGGGCAATCATCACAGATACAGGCATACGGTTGACTACAGAAAATGCAGACAGGCTGACTCTGATAAATTTTAACAAGAACTGGATTTCGCAACAGTATTTAAGCCCTCCAGATGACATTATCCCAACCTAAAGTCACCCAACACTTTTTTTTTAAATTGGTGATCACATCCATCCCTTCCCATACAAGCCCCTTTTCTTCTTCTTACACATGTTTTCAAAACCTGCTTCTGACACATGTACCTCGTGGTCAATAAGCTAAAAACAATGTTACATTAATTAATATTTCCCATCAGAGACACTTTTGATGAGAGAGACCCTTCTTCCTTCTTCAACCATGCCATCATGCCCCTTGGGCTAATTTTTGGAGACACTATTGCTATGCCATGACGCTGGGTACGGCCACCTCTATGCTCGTAGTCCTGGCTTTATCATAATGGTTTGGCCCTTCAGACCTGCCTTGCTTCCTTCATCAACCATGATACAGCCCCTTGGGCTAATTTTTGGAGACACTATTGCTATGCCTGCATACTGGGCATGGCCACCTCTATGCTCGTAGTCTTGGCTTTATCATAATGGTTTGGTCCTTCAGACCTGCCTTGCTTCTTTCATCAACCATGATACAGCCCCTTGGGCTAATTTTTGGAGACACTATTGCTATGCCTGGACACTGGGCACGGCCACCTCTATGCTCGTAGTCCAGACTTTATCATAATGGTTTGGCCCTTCAGACCTGCCTTGCTTCCTTCATTAACCATGATACAGCCCTAGGGCTAATATTTTGAAGACACTAAATCTATGCCTACACATTGGGCAATGGCACAACAATGACAGTAGTCCAAGCTTTATAATTGTGAATCCCTTGTGATGATGATGATGGGTGGCTTCTTCCTGTGTTAACCATAACACAGCCCTTACCCCTAGGGCAGATTGCTCTCCTTACACCACTTATCCACTTAGCTGTCAGTAGATTGCCTCCAGCATCATTTGCTCTTACGGTACTTCTAATATATCACTGACACTGCGTAAGTGGCGTACGAGTCCCGCTCTTCTGGCAAAAAAACCAAAGGACTTAAAATAGTGTTTGTACATTCTAGTGAAGCAGTGGTGTAAAAACAATTGTGAAGTCCCTGGCCAGGTGCCCCCATGTTATATACATTTGTTTACAGCATACATTTTTTAACATTTACATATTTTTTAGCGTTTTCCTCAGCCACTAGACCTCTTTGAAGGGTCCAGCAGACAATTACTCGCATTTTCCATTGACTATCTGTCATGATCCAGGTTGGATATGACAGGTTTTGAATAAGCAACCTTTTTTTCCTTTGAGCTGGTTGCTTAGAGTTAGTTTTGCCCCCGGTGGCCATTAGGGTTATTACACAGTGGTGTCTTTTGTTCTAGTTTGCCCCCGGTGGTGGTGAGCGTTATTGCATGGGAATCTCTAACAGGTGTGAGACTCTGGCTCCTAACTATAAAGGTGTGTCAGGTGTTCTCACTCACTGTTGGTGATATTGGTCTTTCCAACCATCCTTGGTGAGGAAGGAGCTAGAGAGAGTTCCAGGCAGCTCAGTCAGAATCCTGGAGTGGCAGCTATGGTGTCATCGAGGAGGTCTGGCAAAGCTTGGAGGAGTGGCAGCTATGGTGTCAGCGAGGAGTTTTTGTAAAGCATGGTAGAGTGGCAGCTATGGTGTCAGCGAGGAGTTCTTGCAAAGCTTGGTGGAGTGGCAGCTATGGTGAAAGCTGCACTCAGATGCTGGACTCTGTTGCTGGAAGAGAGCTGCACTCAGATGCTGGACTCTGTTGCTGGAAAGCTGCACTCAGATGCGGGACTCTGTTGCTCAGGTGTTGGATCCGGTTGGAGGAAAAGATGCACTCAGGTTTCGGACTCTGTTGCTTGGAGCATTAGCAACAGAGCAAAGCTAAGTGGTGTTACCCTGTTTGTCACTTTCCTCAATGTGTGTTTTAGTGCAGTAGTGGGATTAGTTTCTGCACCGTCCACTTCACTAGTAAGAGACTGGTTCAGGGCGAGCTAGGGATTTCAGGTATCCTGATCGGCGCCCGGTGCGGAACCGGCCTAGGGATCGTTAGGAGTGTAGAGACACTGACTCAGGGGTGTGCAGAAGGTCTCCACATCCCCATTCCCTATCGCAGGGCCACCATTGTCATTGTTTTCCTGGTTTTCCCCTTTATTCTGAAATTCGCCCTGCTGGAGGCGGTATATCCAGACATACGTGTACTACTGAAATTCGCCTGCTGGAGGCGGTGTATCCGGCTGCATGTTCTATTATTTAAATTCACCCTGCTGGAGGTGGTGTATCCAGGGTCACGCGTGTCATATAAATTCGCCCTGCTGAGGTGGTGTGTCCAGTCCCACGCGACCATGACACTATCATTGGACTCGCTATTCATACCGAATACCCGAGTATTAGGGTATACTCGGTACGAGTATAGCGAGTCTGAATACTTCAGTACTCACTCATCCCTAATTATAATGTGTTAATCTGGCGGAGTGCCAGAGTGTGCCAGTACTTCCACACTCAGCCACGACTACTCCCCTGGCCTCTGTTTCACGTGATGTAGTACAGTATGATACGGATACCCCGCATTTAGTAGGTGGAGATACTCTTAGTTTGGCAAAGATGGCGAAAATGGTGCAGAGACTGATGACAACTCCAGCTCCGCCCCTCATGGGCATTCTTACCTGAAAATGACGTGAAACTCTGTAGGGCAAAGACAGTGGCCCAAGCCCGAGATGCATCCATTGTCAAGCAGTGCCCAACCATGATGGGCATAACAGAAGAAAAGAAAGCCTTGCCCCTTAAAGCAGATTCCCAAGGGGCAGGTGGAGCCTGATGCTGAATGGGTGGAGCAGCCGGAAGCGGCTCCACGTTGGAATGGGTGGGGCCCAGATGGAAACCTTATATGCAGCAGTGAGGCACCATTGCAAGGCACCGCACCAATGGCACATTCTTGTATCCATTGTTGCGGCGGTGTCAGTTGCAGAGAGTTGAAGTGGCAGCAGGCAGAGGAAAGGACCTGGCTTGGAAGGCTGTGGGGAGCATCTGATGTCAGGGATGAGGATCAGCTCGACAGGTTCCCTTTGTACACTGGAGAGCAGTACTTTATCTGCCAGACCCGAAACGAGGAGATCGGTGAAGAATGTGAACCGGAAGGATCTGTCCAAGAGGAGCCTGAATCGAAGAAGGTGGAACCGGAAGAGCCTGAGCCGGAGGGCGCAACAACTGTACCGGTGGAGTCTGACAGTCGTGGAGTGATTCCGGAAGCATGATGACGAACAGGCAGTGAGTGGAACTCTGTCCCACACCCTGGAGTGCAGGCCCATATTCATAAATGTTCTGTCCCTTGGTCCAGCAATCCGATACCAGGAAGGAGAGTGTCCCTTCCCATCATCCAGGCAGGCAGCGTGGATAGTGGCTTGATTGAAGGGAAGAAAGAGAGAGATAGGAAAATCTGGGCAGAGCTGCGCCGACCAGCAGGGGGCGAAATGGCCGGACGAGGGGGTTGTTGGTGCACACTAACCAATCTCGCAGGCATGGCTTTATCTGCAAGGTCTACACCAATGATAAGGTGTATGTGAACACCAGCTCCATCAAGTTTCAGAGGCCCCTGAGGGAAGGATATCAGGTCATCTTCTTCAAAGAGGATGGTCCCTGGGGGATTATGCCATTGTAGTTGCTCTGTTACTCCCGGAGGATGACCTGGTACTGCATGAGCGCCAGGAACGGGCGCAGTCATCCTCACGTTCCCTGCCTGTTGCATGGCCAGGCCCTGCATCTCCCCTGTTGCTGACACTGGGGGACGTGACACCTTCGATGGCCTCAGAACTACCTTCACCCCCTGGAGCACGGGCACGGAGCCCAATGTGGGACACAGCGGCACAGTACGTGTACCGCTAGGACAGTGACTGATAATGACCACTTGAAAGAGAGAATTGTGCTTGTTGCATCTATTGATGAAAATGGAAAATAGGACTGTTCCACGTCCATGTAGTCAGAGAAGCCCGGTAGCACCGGAGCCCGATGCGGAGTTGAGTGCAGCGTGGCCGGTGCGACAACGGTTGAACGTTAATGTGAAACATTGTTTTTTCCCCTCCCCCAAGTTCTCTTGCGCCCATTGCGCCTCTCTTGCTGGATTGCATGATTCTGACACTGAGAGGTTACATACTCTTGGACTAAAAACTGACTGTATGTGGCTGCTGCAAAGGATTGAAAATGGCAGAATTTTCTGCACACTCAGATTTGATCGCCGGGATAGGCAAACCTGTTTAAAATAGCTGGATTTTCACGCTGTACTATGAAAAGGTTCTGGCTGTACTCTGCAGTGTCAACAAGCAAATGGAGAAAAAAAGGGGTTCTGGTTTGATTTTGAATAAAATAATCAGGGTTGAGATGCAAAAAAAAGATTCCTAGCCACTGACACCTGGGGCTAGGTATATACGGTCTATATATGTAATAGGCAGCAGCAGACAGTAATGGAATGGACCCTCTTGATCTATGCAATGAAGAATGTCACATACAGTGCCTGCCTACCTGGCACTGATATCTATAGACCCACATACAATGCCTGCCTGCCAGCACGGATATGTATATACACACATACACTCCCTGCCTACCTAACACTGCAATCAATATACCCCATAATTAGTCCTTATAAGGACTATTGATTTAGCTGGATTTGTGATTTTGATTATGGTATACCCACAGCAACTGTATACCCCACATATTCTGTTACTATAGCTGCAGCAACTCTCCCTACACTGGTAATTCTGTAGCTGACTGGGATGAGGATGGCGGCGCCAGGTCTGATACAGACCTGATGACACTGTGCGGCCAGCCAATCACTGTAATGCCACAACCAACATGGCAACGGCATTACAGTGCGTGGCAGACCATCCCTGCATGTTCCTTGGCTCTCTAAAGAGCGCCAAACATGCCAGGCGGGGACCCGAGCTCCCACCGAATAATCATGGAAATGCTTGGTGCTCGCTGAGCACAGCGATGCTCGGGCGAGTACCGAGCATTACCGAGTATGCTCGCTCGGTCATCTATTGCTATAATTATAATGTTTCAAGCTTTATTAATTCATTATGTTTAGCGGAAAAAAAGATTAACATTTATGGTGTTAAAACAGTAGTGTAGATATGGCCGCCTTGTGTTAAAAGTCAAACTAGCCCAACAAAATGCCATAAGACGTTCCGTGCACCAGATAAAATCTTAAAAGCAAAGGGTGGCTGAAATAAGACTTAAGGTCCCATCACACTTAAAGATGCACCAGCGATCCCGACAACGATACGACCTTGTCAGGATCGCTGGTGCATCGCTATATGATCGCTGGTGAGCTGCCAAACAGGCAGCTTCACCAGCAATCAGCACCAGAGAGGACGCTGGTCTCTAAGGTAAATATCGGGTTACTAAGCGACGCGCATCACTTAGTTACCCGTTGTGTACCTTAGAAACCTGCGTGCTCGCGCCGGGTACTGCCAGCACACAGGTTTCTAAGGCACGCATCGGGTAACTAAGTGATATGCGCCACTTAGTAACCCGATATTTACCTTAGAGACCAGCTCCCAGAGCCTGCTTAGAGCACTGGGAGCCTCGCTGATCGTTGGCACCCGCTTCCACACGCAGCGATGAGCTCTGGCCAGCGGGAGACCAGCGATCAAAATATGGCACAGGCCGATCGAGCATGATCAGCGATACCCGGCAGGGGGCCGGTCGCTGATCCCCATCACACACAGCGATCTCAAAATCAGCCATCTTGCTAGTGAGATCGCTGTGTGTGACGGGGCCATAAACAGAATTACATCAGCGATGTCAGCAATGATGTACAATGACCAAGTAGTGGGGGGTAATTGCATTAGTAAAAATGTGACTTCAGAGATATCCACAGAAAAATGGCCACAGATATATTGACAGCGAAAATCAGAGAAGTCTAGAGGAATCTGCTAGGATGATGTTATTACTGTTTTCTAGAAGTCATCTCTGTAATACTATAAATTAGCTTTCCACAAGCTACACTGCTACAAAAGGAGATATTAGTGAATGTCTGGATAATAAAACTGGGAGTTATGCTCACACTTGTGCAGGACATTTCCCCATTTTCTATTAAGACCTCGAGCATATGATCAACTTTCGGTCCGAGTGCGATGTGGCAAAAGATCGTTTTGAGCTCGGACCAATCTTATTCTATGAGGCCGTGCTCATGTCCCACTTGTTCAACGGTCTGTGTCTGCATCCGTAAATTGGAGCGCACTTGGCCATGTAAGTCAATGGGTTCGTCTAAAAAAATCGGACTAAATTCGGATGACATCTAAGTTCACAGACTGACAGAATGGAGAAGAATCTTTTTCCATCTTCTCCTCTTACGAGAAAATTGGATCTGACTATGATCAAACTCTGATAAGACTGTGATTAGCATAATTGGACCGATTCTCTTGGATGAGAGAAAATACGGTGGTGTGACCCAAGCCAAAATCACATTTATTACTCTCTTAACTGTGTTCTGACTATAAAGCACAACAAACAAAGGGTTTATAATGGATCAAAACCACTCACCTCACCTCACTCCTCACTGGTCCGGCTGCCACTCCTCATTGCCCAGTCCTTCACATGCTTGCTCCGACCTCCAACCTTCATCCTTCGCTGATTATGGAACATACATTTCATTCACATCGTTAATCGTGGAAGACCAGAAGGAACAAGAGAAATTTGAGCATGGAGCAGCGGTAGCAGGACCAGTGAGAGGCAAAGTGGGTGTAACATTTAATTCATTTGTAGCCCTTTATAATAACCCTAAAAAGAGCTTAGCAAAATGGAAGCTGAAGAAAACAACTTTGCTGGATGTAAGCGAATCACAAAAAAAAAATTTCAAATTCTAGTGAATCCAAACACTGTGAAACTCAGAGCGTACTTGATATGCTTTGAGATGATTTATCTCTACACATAAGTCACCAGACTTACTGTCATGGGATATATCAACAATTAAAAAACTAAACATAATATGTGTAAAGTTATATCTGATTAAAAAACACACAAACATTAAACTCTTAGGCACCAATTCGTCGGAGGAATTTCACCAGAATTCCGGTGTAAATTGTTTGGAAAAGCCACAATTGTGAGGCACAATGTGCAACTTTTGGCATTTTCACATCAGTTTCGCCCAGTTCTGCCAAAATGTGTGAAGCTGGGGCAGGATGTGGGAACCATATGGGCATGAGGCTACAGCTCAGATAATTCATTACATCAGAAATATTACTTCAGTAGGAACTGGAGTAAGATTTATGGCGAGGCTCAAGGAGGCGCTCTTAATTTTGTTTATCAGAGATTGCTGATTCATTAAGAGGCGTACCAGTCTTTACCAGGATCTTCTGATTTAAGCCCGCCCTTTATCAAAATTGGTATGAACATTTCCAGTCTTTATGATTTCAAGACTTAAATTTTAAAATTAAAGTGAACTTGTCAGCAGGATTTTGCTAAATAAACTACAAGCATTGTCAGGTTGGCAGTGTTAAACTGATTAAAATACTTTGTGTGAAGAAGTCCATCTTGTGTTTCTTGTGTGATAATCAGTGTTAGAAGTTTTCAGCTGATGACATGCCTGTGATCCGGGGTGGGACTGTAGGCTGAGTCTTATCTTCCTGCTCTAAGCCAGAGAAACCAAGAAAAGACCTGTCCGCCGGTATCATTTTAATCACTTTAACAGCACCAACCTGACAATGCCTGTCGTTTACTTAGCAAAATCCTGCTGACAGGTTCACTTTAAATATTTTCGATCCCATTTCCTGTAAGTCCAATCTACCTCTCGTATCACACTTCACCCGGGCTTGACTCTTAGTTACTTTTTGATTTCATTATTAAAATTAAGTCAAATAAAGTAAAAAAAAAAGTCTCTTTATGAAACCGATCAGATTGATTTCTTGGAATCTTCTTCATATTTATATAACAAAAAGTGGAATGGAAAAGAGAGTTCGAACATGTTTCCTTTTACTCCTTCGTAATCATTTATTTTATCATTTCTCTTTGGATTTTTGCATTTGTCTATTTACGGTAAAAATTGTTTTCTTTAATTTGAGAAACCTTTTGGGACAAGTGTGACATGTGGGAACAATTATATAATAATGGCACCACTGGATATTATCTGGACACAGAACAGTGTGATTGGAAGCCTCCTTTATAATATAAATCTGATTCCTGCCGATGTTCTGATGGTATCTCCATCCCTGCTCCCGCCTGTCATTGTTGTACTTCTATGCAGAAGTGATGCATGAACAGAACATCTTCATCGCAGAAGTAGGTGGTTTTGTTGCTTTTTTTTCTGTCCCGGAGATCGTAACTTTTCTGTTTTAAAAATGGATTAAAAGATTATTGCCAAATAAAAAAAATGTTTTTGTGTGGAGCTAAGATAAAAAATGTGTTCGGAATCGATAGAAAATATATACACGGAATTTAACTAATTGGTGAAAAATGGATCTCTCCTAATATTAATAACATTTTCATCAAGTTGGGGTTTAACTTACAAGAATAACAAAAAGATGAACGGAAAACGAAAATATATTTGCACTTAAATAATTACAAGATAATTTAACATGAAAAATGAAATGTAATTTCCTTAAGTTAGAAAATCAAATAAGAATGATTAGGATATGACAAAAAAAGTGAGAATTCTAGAAAGTTCATAAATGATCAGAATCATAATTTGAGCACTGAATGACACATTTTCTTGAGCAGTGACGCAGAGCTAATGTCAGAGGTTCAGTGATTACAGCGCTTCGGAGCGCAGCTGGATTTTCTTGGTCGTACAGAGTTATAAATGTGTATAACATGATGAACTAACTTCTCATATCTTGTCACTTTATAATAAGAAACCAATGCCCAAACTGATTTCAGGAGGACTTTTCATAATGATCTGTCGTGTGTACATAATTAATAACATTTCTGGCCATCACATGACTTGCAATCTAAAATATGAATCACTTTTCCCCATCTGTAACCTGAATCTCGAAGGTTCAGACGTCTCTGAGCTGGAGAGCGGAGACCAGCTGCTATAATGTCTCCTGTACACAGTACAAAGAAACAAGTGGATTACTGCCTTTCATTCCCTACACAGCACATAGACCGAAGCAGCGGATGTAGGAACGTTATTACACAGCCAGCTGCTAAATAATACGCTAGACGCTGATATTCAACTGGTTTATGTCTACCTCTGCCTGCGGATCATTGAGCTACTCACTCTTTCACTCTGATTTCCATCTTCATAGACTATTATTATTATTTATTATTATTATAGCACCATTTATTCCATGGTGCTTTACATGTGGTGAGGGGTATACATAATACATACAAGTAAAGTAATCTTAAACAATACAAGTCACGACTGGTTCAGGATGAGAGAGGA
This sequence comes from Dendrobates tinctorius, assembly GCF_039654945.1. NCBI lineage: Eukaryota > Metazoa > Chordata > Amphibia > Anura > Dendrobatidae > Dendrobates > Dendrobates tinctorius. The sequence continues at coordinate 26,686,181 of NW_027361818.1, read as the reverse complement.
CCCTGCCCGCGAGGGCTCACAATCTACAAGGGATGGGTGAGGACCCTGCCCGCGAGGGCTCACAAACTACAAGGGATGAGAGAGGACCCTGCCCGCGAGGGCTCACAATCTACAAGGGATGGGTGAGGACCCTGCCCGCGAGGGCTCACAATCTACAAGGGATGAGAGAGGACCCTGCCCGCGAGGGCTCACAATCTACAAGGGATGGGTGAGGACCCTGCCCATGAGGGCTCACAATCTACAACGGGATGGGTGAGGATACAGTAGGCGAGGGCTCACAATCTACAAGGGATGGGTGAGGACCCTGCCCGCGAGGGCTCACAATCTACAAGGGATGGGTGAGGACCCTGCCCGCGAGGGCTCACAATCTACAACGGGATGGGTGAGGATACAGTAGGCGAGGGCTCACAATCTACAAGGGATGGGTGAGGACCCTGCCCGCGAGGGCTCACAATCTACAAGGGATGGGTGAGGACCCTGCCCGCGAGGGCTCACAATCTACAAGGGATGGGTGAGGATACAGTAGGTGAGGGTAGAGCTTGTCGTGCAGCGGTTTGGTGGATCGGTGGTTACTGCAAGTTGTAGGCTTGCCGAAAGAGGTAGGTCTTCAAGTTCTTTTTGAAGGTTTCGATGGTAGGTGAGAGTCTGATATGTTGTGGTAGAGAGTTCCAGAGTAGGGGGGATGCGTGGGAGAAATCTTGTATGCGATTGTGGGAAGAGGAGATAAGAGGGGAGTAGAGAAGGAGACAATAAGCTATAAGAATAAGTGTACCTTTCCTTCCCATCTCAATACACTCCATAATAGGACACATGGCCTTCCTTTACCATCTCCATAGACTAAAATAGGAGCATGCTCTCATGCAGAGCATGCTAATCAGAAGAGGTTGTGCAGAAACCGGCAGATAGGAGGCGGTTCACAGTATTCACTACCATGACTATAACTATGGAATACTGATGAGGCCACTGGACCAGGGTCCGGAAAATCGATTCGCTCATTGAGGCGTCTTCATTTTTTTTTTGTTGTAGGATTTTTTTTTGGATCGGCCTTCAGCTTATTCTTGTAGAAGAAAAATCTGGCACTCCCTTTGTGAATAAAGAATCTGTTCATTTTTTCTGCAATGTAGAAATCCACAAGGTTTATATCAATGTTGTAACGTTTCGGTCCTAATATGGATCTTCCTCAGACTGGATATACAAAAAATCGATAAAGAAAATACAAAATATAAAATCAGCAGAGGATATATAACTGGTTCCATGTTTACAATACGCAAAATATACAGAAAAATGAACGAAGGCAGAAAAATTGGATAAATTAATCCACATAGAAAGAATATATTACAAAAAAAAATAAATAAAATGAAATAAATAAATAAATAGAACATTTAATTTATCTGTATAGTCCAGAGTGCATAGTAAAGGATCATGATCAGTAGAATAGTCTTACAGGGTACATAAAGGGTAGCCGTATAGAAACAATCAAATTAAATAATATTCGTAAGAGAGACAATAGACAATGCCCCTCTATTGTCTCTCTTATGAATATTATTTAATTTTCTGCCTTCGTTCATTTTTCTATATATTCTGCATATTGCATACATGGAACCAGTTATATATCATCTACTGATTATATATTTTGTATTTTCTTTACCTATTTTTTGTATATCCAGTCTGAGGAAGATCCATATTAGGACCGAAACGTTACAACACTGATATAAACCTTGTGGATTTCTACATTGTGAATAAAGAATCTGTTCATTTTTTCTGCAAAGGGAGCGCCAGAATTTTCTTCTACATATTTGGGACTGGTATCCTTCTTCTGTGCGCCCCTCCTACATTGACTATGGAGTGACGTGTCTCCCCCTATTCTTCAGCTGATTCTTGAGCCATGGCAACGTTGTATAAGATCAATCTTCTGCATGCCCAGATAGATCCACCTGGGTCTTGATAGTACATGCAAATATAACAATAAATCATATAATGATGATAAAGATTGTGCCGCGGAAATAGACAGCAATGCCGTACAATCCAACAGCTCATTAACAACCACAGAGCACTGACAAACTTTTTCAAGTTTTTAAAATAAAAAATGATTGATCTTAGTCATTTGTGATTAGACAAATTGTTCTTTACAGAATATTGACTCAAACTGATGGCGTCACTGTCAGAGGTAACATCATCCTGCTGTGACTGAGATATTTCAAACATTCCAACACACCTTCCATTACACCGGCTGGACCAAAGAGGACAAACTATGATCTCCATTTGGTAGAAGTAATGGCTGCGATACTAGTGCCAGTGATGGAGCTTAAGATGCTGCCAGTGACTCCCACATTCATAGCCAGGGCATGGGATATTTTGTTCTACATTACCACATTCACTGCCAATTTTTCTTTATCCAAACCTTTTGTACAACACTATAACTTTTGACAGGCTTTACAACTCCAATTATTTAACCCTTGACAAAAAATAATAAACAATAAATGCTAAATAGTAAGTACACAGTGAACATACGCTGCAGTGTAAGAGTGGAATTTTTGGTTGTCAAATTGGACTAGTAAAACAGGTGTGCAAAACCAGACCTGTTTTTCTTGAATGCTTACAATACTTTTATCTTACTATTTTTTCAAGAAAATTCAACCAGTTGCAGTCAAATGTTTAGAATTTGTGGATTTTAGTTTGAAAAAATCCTGTTATTCCACTCTTCACAAAAAGGTTTGGACAAGAAATAAAGAAAAAACAGTAGAATCACTTCTGCCTAGCAAGGGCACCATCGCTGGCTGACACTAATTTCAGCATTTTTTCTCTCTGTGGCTTGCTACTACTTTCTAGTGCATTAAAAGTAAGGAAAAATTGTGTAATTGTAATCTAAATGCATTAGACTTAGGGAAGGGCAGGGCATTATGGGGAAGCCTGTGCAGTTGCACCTTTAGTCGTTTGACCTGTCTGTGGCTGATGCAATCTTCTACAATGAGTAAAATAGCAGAGAGCTTTATTCTTGTCGCGATTAGCACAAATCGAATAGTTATTTGTTAGAATTTGCAGTGACTTGTGAATTTCATAAACTTTGACACAAAGTCAATTTGCAACAAGTCAGTTTGGACATCTCTAATAATTACTATTAGGACCCTAGGACATGAATAAATCATATAATTTCCGATCTCCAACTAATAGATGAACATCTACATCACATAACACAATCTACGCAATATGTTGATTCTATTCTTAGAAGACCATTGATGTTCTTGCTTTCCATAAACCCTTGTCTGATCATTTACTAACACATGTAATTTCCTCCCGTTTTATTAAATCTAAAGGTCCTACTGCGTGGCAACATCAGCAGAATAACTACAGTAATTCTCATGGGATTTCCTGATAGTGAAGGCCTCAGGCTCATTCTTTTCACACTTCTTTTTTTGATCTTCTGTGGAACAGTCTGTGGGAACCTCATGATCATCACCTTGGTGTCCATCAGCCAAAACCTCCACACTCCAATGTACTTCTTCCTGACACAAGTCTCCATATCTGATGTTACGCTCATAACCACCATCGTCCCCAATACTCTCCATTTCTTACTTATTGAGGCGCAGTTGATGCCATTAACATGCTGCCTTGCACAGTATGTTAGTTTTTCATTTTGTCTATGCTCAGAATGTCTTTTTCTCACCGTCATGTCACTTGATCGTTATTTGGCCATCTGTAACCCCTTACGTTATATGTCTATAATGGACCATAAGTTTTGCATAGGTCTGGCTGCCTTGACCTGGTCTTTGACTTTATTAGTGATGTGTGTGAAAATCATTAATGTATCAGTGTTACATTTTTGTGGACCTAATGTTATCCACCATTTCTTCTGTGACCTTTATCCCCTCTTAGACCTTTCATGTTCAGATACCTCCATATTCCAACTACAGATCACTATTATCATTGTCACATTGGTGATCACACCATTAATCCTCATCATTACATCATATTCTTGTATTATTTCCTCCATATTAAAGATCCAGTCACTTAACCAGAGATGGAAAGTTTTCTCCACATGTAGCTCCCACCTGACCGTAGTTTTCATCTTTTATGGGACATTAAGTGGGATTTATATAGTTCCTAACTCAGGAAGAGCCTTTAGTATGAGCACAGCCTTTTCCCTATTTTATACAGTGGTGACTCCATTATTAAACCCCATTGTATATAGCCTCAGAAATAAGGAGCTCAAAAAAGCATTCAAGGTATTTACTCAACAATTATCACTTTGCCTGAAGCATTGATAAATGCACAACTGTATAAGTAGTGTGCCTCATCTTCACTTTATTATGGAGTCGGTCCCATTTTTGCAGATAGAATAATGTCCAATCTTCTAGGAAGACGTTCTACCAGATTTTGAATATGATTGTGATACTTTTTGCCCAGTCATGTAGAAGAACATTGGTGGTGTTTTCCAAAATGTATTGTGTGAAAGCATTAGGATTTCCATTAATTGGACATAAGGGGCCCAGTCAAACACTGAAAATCAAGCCTATAACTTGATCCCTCTTCCACCAAACTGTACAGCGGGCACAATACAGTTATTCCGGTAACACACTCCTGGTATTCGCCAAACTAAACTCATTCATTAGATGCCAGATAGAGAAGTGTGGTTCATCACATCATAGAACACATTTCCATTGCTCCAGAGTCTGGTGGTGTCAGCTTTACACCACTCCATCAGATGCTTGGTATTGTTATGGTGATGTAAGCCCAGGCCTTGAAGCCTTGAAGCTCCTGAGATTGGCACAAGTTTTATGCTAATTCAATGCCAATGCTATATCTGAAACTGAACCTGTCAAAGACTGAACTCCTTGTGTTTCCTCCCTCTACTAATGTAGCTATACCCGACATTGCCATTTCTGTATGTGGTTCCACTATTACTCCCCAGCAACATGCCCGCTGTCTTGGGGTCATACTTGACTCCGAGCTTTCCTTTGCCCCCCACATTCGATCACTGGCTCGCTCTTGTCATCTGAACCTCAAAAACATTTCTAGAATCCGACCTTTTCTTACTTTTGACTCTGCAAAAACTCTCACTGTTTCTCTTATTCGTTCTCGTCTCGACTATTGTAACTCTCTTCTAATCGGTCTCCCTCTTACCAAACTCTCCCCTCTCCAATCTGTCTTGAATGCTGCAGCCAGGATCATATTCCTCACCAACCGTTACACCGATGCCTCTACCTTGTGCCAGTCATTACACTGGCTACCCATCCACTCCAGAATCCAGTACAAACTTATTACCGTCACCCACAAAGCCCTCCATAGCTCAGCACCACCCTACATCTCATCCCTTGTTTCAGTATACCACCCTACCCGCGCCCTCCGTTCTGCTGATGATCTGAGGTTAGCATCCTCAATAATCAGAACCTCCCATTCCCGTCTCCAAGACTTTACACATGCTGCGCCAATTCTTTGGAATGCACTTCCCAGGTCAATACGATTAGTCCCCAATCCCCACAATTTTAAGCGTGCCCTGAAAACTCATTTATTCAGACTGGCATATCGCCTCAACACATTAACCTAACCTATCCCTGTGTGGCACAGCCAAACGATTTACCATAACCAGGTTCCCCACATCATGTTCCCACATGCTTTATGCATCCATTAGCCCTCTGTGTCTGTACTGTTACACACTTAACATTATGGCTGGTCCATACAGTCAGGGCAACTGTTACCACCCACCTTTCGTGTCTCCCTCTTTCCTCATAGATTGTAAGCTTGCGAGCAGGGCCCTCACTCCTCTTGGTATCTGTTATGATCTATGTGATTATTGTTATGCTGTAATGTCTATTGTCTGTACAAGTCCCCTCTGAAATGTAAAGTGCTGCGGAATATGTTGGCGCTATAGAAATAACGTGTATTATTATTATTATTAATGTCAGAGGAAGTTTGTAGTTCTGTAGCTCAGGAAAAAAAGAAATTGTGACAGCAGAGCATTGGTAAGGAGTATCCAAATATTTTTGTCCATATAATGTAGCACAGAAAAATCATAAAATCTTGTTAAAGCTTACTAGTTATATGCCATAGAAGAAACTGCAGTCCTATGACATGATAGGTAGCAATGTCCCCATGAGGCACCAAAGCAACAAATGCAATCAATGCTGAAAGTTGTGCCAGGACTAAATGTAATAATGCAAAATACCATAAAATATATACTTTATTAAATACAAATATTAAAAACTAGAGATGAGCGACTTTGCCTTTTTTCGGGTCGAGTCGGGTTTCACGAAACCCGACTTTCGCAAAAGTCAGGTCGAACGAAATCGGCCGATTATCGTGAAAAGTCGAAGGCCGACTGAAACACGAAACCCAATGCAAGTCAATGGGGAAGAAAAGTCGGCAGGGAGTGGAGGACAGGAAACACCTAGAGTGCCCATTTTAATGCCAAAAACATCAATTCTTATTCTTTAAGCTTGTCAACCTTAATTTACTTTATAATAATAGTTAGGTAGTGAAAACTGGGGGTTATATGGCTAAAGTTGTGGGGGGGGTGGTAGGGTTGGCTCCAGAATTTCATGGGCCCAGGGCCAAACAGTGTCAATGGGCTCCTTCAACACATGCCACAATTTATGATCCTCTGATACGGCAGAGAAATAGCGGTACAGTACAATGAAAAATACTTCACTTCTTATATCACATGACTGATATCCATTTTAAATTCTCCAGTAGCTCCAAAAACGGACAGTATATTCCTCCATACAGTATTACGGCCACCGCATAGTGCACCATGCAGAGTAATGAGGCCCATATATTTCTCCATACAGAATGATTGGTCCCATATAATGTTCGATACAGTATATGATGAGCTCCACATAATGCTACAGTATATGTTGTTCACCATGGATGAAGCTCCAGTGTCTTATGGGCCCAAATAATGCTGCATACATAATGGGCCCCATGTCTAATGCTCCAGTGTATAATGGGCCCTGTAAATGCTGCTCCAGTGACTGATGTCCACCTTTGGAATGCTCCAGTAGATGGTGGGCCCCAGATATCATTCTCCAGAGTATAGTGCTCCCCAAAAATTGCTCCCAACCTTTAAAACAATTAAATAAGTCTCCTCGCTAGGGAATCCCTGTACTCTGGACTCCTCATCATCCTCATCTTCCATCTCTCTGCACTTGGACTGTTTAACCAGAGGGCGTACAGACGTGATGTCATTGCGCTCTTTGACCAGATTGTCACTGTCAGGAAAAGTGTTTGGTTTCCGGGGGCAGTATGGTTGCAAAGCTGAACCTTAAAGGAATGTCTAGAAGGGCACTACCAGGAGTGGAGCCTGTGGCTTAATTGAACTCAACACGGGCAACCTCAACCATGCCATCCAAAAGAAGCTGTACAGATTGCAAGCTTAATTCTGTTAACGAACGAGACTCAGGCATGCCCCCGCGGTCCGCGTCTAGCTTACTAGAGGGACACGCGAGGCTCTGGCACGCGAGATCGGCCAATAACAGGTCTGTCATGCCCTTACATGTCCGGGGCTGCACGCGTGCTACAATGAAAGAACCAGCATGTATCGCTTACAGGTGCGGATAACACGCTGAACCCCGTTAGTGATGGGGATGTGGGATTGCAATTCTTCCTCGTGAACAAACATTTTCCAGTAAGTGCAGGTCAACCGTAATTCCGGAATTAGGCCTAAACGGCATTCCAGAAAGAATGTGAAAAAATTAAGTGTCCAAACCACAGGTGCTGTAGCTTGCTTAACAGCTGGGCTCCTCTGTTGAGTAGCACACAGTTCTTACATAAACAGGCGGCATAGCTTGGTTCACGGGTGGCCAACTCTGCTGAGTAGCATACACAGTTAGTAGGCCCAAAGTATTAAGTGGTGTAAATGCAGTAAAAAACTGGTTCTTTCATAAACAGGTGGCATATTCATAAACAGGCTCGGTTCACGGGTGGGCTCCTCTGCTGAGTAGCAGACACAGTTACTAGGCCCAAAAGGATTTTCAGGACAATATGCGGTAAAAAATTATTAGAAACACAAACGGTGTAGCCCCTTCACAGGTGTACTACACCGCTGGCTACCAGACACCGCTACTATGCCCTAAAACTGTCTATTATCATTGAAAACCATTATTAATGTGAAAAAAAAGATACGCTTTTGTTTAATGAAACGTTCTCGAACGGAAACTCGAACAGCCGAATTTTAATCAAAGTGTTGTAGTTCGACGAACGGATCTAACACCGCCCAAAACAGCTAGAATTTGAACTTGGCCAACAGTTCCACTCAAACACCACTCATCTGTAATCAGGAGGCAGACTCAGATGGTCTCAGGCACAGTATGGAATCGACAAGATTGCAGAAAGTTGAGAAAGGGTACAGTATCACCGGATAACAGGTATATATAGCATAGTTTAAACATTAAAAATCTCAGTGTTTATTTCCGGAGTCAGACAAAGACACTCACAGCCTCAGTAAGGATTAGACAACAATCTAAAAAGTAGAAAAAAGGAAATGTTTTTGAAGCGTACACCAGTATACACTGTTGGGGTATTTTTAAATCTTCATATATATTTCTGTCTCAGTAAGACAGTCCAGACTCTCCGCAAGAGGAGACGAGATGGATAAAAGTAAAGACAAAGTCGAGTGATTGCAGAAATTTAGGAATTACTAATCAGGGGAAAAACTCCCGGGAGAATTCTCAGAGGCGATACTGACCCTCAATTACTTTGTGTGTGGAGACAGCGAAAACAGTTCTTTGTGAAGAAAGGGTTGCTGTATCGCAGTACCGTTGATCCCATCACCGTTACTCATCTCCATCAAATTTTGATCACATGGAGAAAAGTAGACATGGTCCTCACTGCCTATCATGATCTGTCAGGTAACTTTGGAGTGCAAAAGACAGAAGCCACAGGCTTTAGGCAATTCTATTGGATTGGCATGAGAGGCCACATTTAAAAATGTGGGCCAGAATGTCACACGTCTGTGAGTAAGAAAACTGTGAAAGCTGATGATAAACCACCACTGCATCTCATTGTGAGTCGACGTCCATAACAAATGGAAGCCATTGATCATCTGAAGCTAGAGCCCGGCCAGCAGGACAAGGCATAGCTACGTCTTAACCATCATCTATCAGTTCACCAAATTTGTAGTGGCAGTCTCAGGGAAGGATTTGGCAGCCCAGACTACACAGCGGAGGAGCAGGGAGAGGTAAATATTGCAAATGCTGGGGCCCTGCCCAAGCAAGGAGGGGCCCACTCGTGGGCGTCAGTACTGGCACTGGGCCCCTTATAGTACGCTGGTGTGTCTGAAGGCGGGTGTGCACCCCCACCATCAGAGACACTTGATTGCACTATGAGGGACCCTGTGCCAGTGCCGGCGCCCAAGAGTCGGCCCACCCACCTGTCCAGGGCAATGGCACTCGCACGGTTGCGTGCGCTAGGTGGTGACCCTGGCCATGGGGGGGAGGCAGCCCAGTTAGGGAGTTTTAAAAAATGGCATATGTTGATGTTGGACATTCAGCAGCTGCAAATGGAGGAATTGGAGAAGTCTGAGGAAGAGGAGGACAAAAGCGAGCCATTTTTCTGGCAACCTATCTGTCATCAGGGGAAGGTGGGACAAAATCCTTTGAAACCCATGCATGGTTCATTTTAATGAAGGTTAGATCATCCACATTTTGGGTCGACAGACGGGTCCTTTTTTCTGTCAGGATTGAGCCAGCAGCACTGAAGACTCTTTCCGATAGCACACTAGCAGCAGGGCAAGCGAGCTCCTGTAAGGCATATTGTGCCAATTCAGGCCAGGCGTCCAGTTTAGAGGCCCAATAGTCAAAGGGGAATGACCTGTGAGGGAGAACATCGATATGGGACGAGAAATAGTTTGTAACCATAGTTGACAACTGCTGTCTCCTGTCACTTTCAATCGATGCAGTATTGCCAGTCGTGTGAGCGGGACTTGAAAAATCAGTCCAAAACATGGTCATGAAACCCCTGTCTCCAACGCCACTTCTGATGTGTGCAACACGAACACTGCTTCCATGTTGCCCCCTACGGCTCGTTGGAGATCCATCACCGCTTCTGTGTGCTGGGAATGCCTCAAACAAACGGTTTACCAGAGTTGCTTGTTTGGAGGCAATATTAGGTTAAGGTTCTCCTGTGGCATGATGTTTTGGAATTTGGCTTTATAGCGTGGATCCAGGATGCTGGCCAACCAGTAGTCATCATTGTTCATCATTTTGGCAATGTGGGGGTCACTTTTTAGGATCTGCAAGGCATAATCTAACATGTGGGCCAATGTTCCTGGTGTCAATGATGCACTACAAGTGCTGGGTGGAGGAGCACTTTCTGGCAAATCCACATCCCTCCAGTCACGCACAAACACTGTACCAGACCTTGCCACACCAACATTTTCTCTTTCCCCATGAGAAGCATCCTCCTCCCCTAAATAATCATCCCCATCATCATCCTCCTCCTCCTCTTCCTCTTCTTCCTCCACCTCATCCAGGAGAAGTCCCGGAGCAGACAATGGCTGACTGTCATCAAGGCTTACCTCCTCCTCTTCCTCATCCTCCTCGGCTGCAGACGCCTGCTCCTTAATGTGCGTCAAAATTTGCATGAGCAGACGCATAAGTGGAATGCTTATGATGGCGTCGTCTGCGCTTACCAGTCGTGTGCATCCTCAAAACACTGAAGGACTTTACAGAGGTCTTTCAGCTTCGACCACTGCACACACGACAACTCCATGTCTGTCCTCAAAGTGCCTGGCCGTGTATCCTCCCACAAATGCATTACAGCCTGCCTCTGTTCGCACAGCCTCTCAACCATGTGCAGGGTGGAGTTCCACCTTGTTGCAACGTCGATAATTAGGCGGTGCTTCGGAAGTTGGAGCAATCACTGCAGCTTCTGCATACGACTGGAGTGTACGGGCGACCGGCGGATGTGCGAGCACTGTCTTTGGATCTTCTGGAGCAGGCCTGTTAACTCCGGATAATTATTGAGGAAGCACTGCACCACCAGGTTCAACGTGTGAGCCAGGCAAGGTATGTGTCGGAGTTTTGAAAGGGCTATGGCAGCCACAAAATTCCGTCCGTTATCACTAACTACCTTGCCTTCCTCAAGATGTAGACTGCCCAGCCATGACTCAGTTTGTCGCTGCAAGTAGTCGGCCAGTACCTCCGCGGTGTGTCTGTCGCCCAAACACATCTTCAACACAGACTGCTGACGCTTACCACTAGCTTTTCGATAGTGGGACACCGAGCGTGCAACACTGGCAGCTGCGGATGGAGTGCTCATGCGACTGCGCTCTGTGGACGAGCTTTTGCTTCTGGAGGAGGAGGAGGGACGAACGCCTACACCCAACTGTTTCCTATACCGTGGGATAGGCAGCACTGTCCCACCACCACTGTCCCCTGTGGACCCTGCATCCACCACATTAACCCAGTGCGCAGTGATGGACACGTAACGGCTCTGGCCATGCCTACTGGACCATGCATCTGTTGTGAGGTGCACCTTTCCACTCACTGATTGCTTGAGTGCATGGACAATGCGGTCTTTCACATGAAGGTGGAGGGCTGGGATGGCTTTACGAGAAAAGAAGTGCCGACTGGGTAGGTCATAGCGTGGTACTGCGCAGGCCATGAGATCACGGAAAGCTTTGCTTTCAACCAACCGGTAGGGCATCATCTCTAACGAGATTAGTTTGGCAATGTGGGCGTTCAAACCCAGTGTACGCAGATAAGAGGATGAGTACTTTCTTGTCCTACTCATAGTCTCTGGTAGGGTGAGCTGCATATGGTGGAACTAGCGGTGGACATGGCGGACTGAGAGAGGGTTGATGATGGTGATGGAGTTGGTGTTCTTTCTGATGGCCTAGATTCAGTCTTTCGTAGCAATAACATTGTGATTCCCTGACTGCTTTGGCCTTGCGACGACACCTCAACATTTGCTGCTGGGGGTGTGCTAACCGATGGGCTTACAGTGGGGGAAACGATGTAGCGCTGCTGACTACCTTCATTGGGAGCAGTTGCACATGTGGTACGTGAGGTTTGGTAGTCCGTCCACGCTTGCAAGTGCATCGTGGTTAAATGTCTAAGCATGCAACTGGTATTCAAATTTCTCAGATTTTTCCCTTGGCTAAAGGTCTTTGCGCATTTCTTACAGATAACCTTTGCCTGATCATTAGGATTTTGGTCAAAAAAGTGCCACACTGCACTCTACCTACTATGGAAAACATTTTGAGGCCTTGCACGCTGTGCTAATTTGACCGTCTGGCCTAGCTGTCCTGCAACTCTTTTGGTTTTTGTAACCTGTTTTTGGACTGCTCCGGGCCTGCCAGATAACAGCTGTTGCGATGTCGATGCCTGCTGCAGATGCTCCTCCTCCTCATCTGAGCTATTGGCAGCGGCACCCTCTTCCCCCAATGGATGACAATCTGGGTCAACAACTGGGTCATCCATCACCTCCTCTTCAATGTCATGTGCACCTTCCTCTGTGTAACCATGTAAGGTGGTATAGTATGCGGGAAGGGGCACCTGAGTTTCATCAGGGTCAGATTCTGGCTCAGTACACTGCGAGGACAATGTAGTGCTCTGAGTGAATGTACCAGCAGATAAATCTAGCAGTGGCTGTGCATCAGTGCACTCCATGTCAGATTCTTCTTGGACTGGGTAATTCACGATTTGACTTGATAACCCAGGCATGGTATGTGAAAAGATCTCCTTGGAGTAATAGTAATCTGTAGTGTGGCCTGCCGCATCCTTTACTTTTTGTAGGGGTGAAGGACACAAGGAAAGGTGTGGTTCCTGACCATGAGCCTCCAATGACGACTCAGTGCTTTTATTTTTTGAAACTTCAGAAGAGGAGGCGATAGAGCTGGAGGCTGAGTCAGCAATGTAGGCCAAAACTTGTTCCTCAAGTTCCGGCTTTAAAAGCGGTATACCTACTCCCAGAAAAGGGAGCCTTCAAGGCCTTGTGGAGCCAGAGGATGACACAGGCTCAACACCTCCTGCCTTAGGTGCTATTGTGCTTTTGCCACTACCAGCAGATCCACCACCACCAACAACACCATCATTACCAGCTGGCAACACCCGCCCACTTCCACCACACTTCCTCATTTCTGGGAAAATGTACCCAAAATACCACCAGCTATATGGTACTGTAAAACAAGGTACAAGGTGTATATAGTATTGGGGAGAATTTGAATCTCCCTGCAGACTTGAGGACACTGAACTATTATCTCAGGCCCAGTGTAGATTACACCTCAATATAACAGGCTGAAATTGGATGGTGTATAAAATGTCTGTATAGGACTGGGGAGAATTTGAATCTCCCTAGAGATTTTAGCAAGCTGACAATGATGCTCTCAGTCCAACTATAGCAGCAGACAGCCTAATGAGCAGGACTGCTGCACACAAAAGTGTGGAAAAATGCACGTTTGGTAACTGGGCAAAAAAGAGGAAGAAAAGTATTTTTGCTTTGAAAAAAGCAGTTTACACAGCAGTGTGCACACAGCAATGCAGCTATCAGGGAGCCTTATAAGGCAGCCTAATAACCAACAGAGCTGATGCACTAAAATATACCCTCCCCTTGCACTGCACACAAAGTGTTGTGTTGTAAGTGGAAATCGCTACCAGCAGAAGCAGTTTTTTGTATCTTCTTCCCTGCCTAACGCTCTCCCTACAGAATCAGCAGCAGCAGCAGCTCTCCCTATTCTGAGATCAGCAGCAGCAGCAGCAGCTCTTCCTATGCTAAGATCGGCAGAAGTAAGATGGCGGTCGGCGTCCCCGCCCTTTTATAGCCCCTGTGACGCCACACAAAGACAGCCAATCACGTGCATGCCCTTCTCAAAGATGGTGGTGACCGCTGCCTATGTCATCGCGTTGCCCACAGTGTGCGTCCTCCATCATTGGCTGAAAAAGGGCGCTGAAGCATCATTTGAAATGCGACTTTGGCGCTCTGGTCGCAGATCTCACGCTATGGTCGGGTTTCTTTTCATGAAACCCGACTTTTGCGAAAGTCGGCGACTTTTGAAATTGACCGACCCGTTTCACTCAACTAAAAACAATAACAAATACAAATAATTATGTAAATGCAGACAAAAGCAGAGATTAGTGGGTGGGAAGCTGTGGGAAACACTAATCGTAAATGGTATGGAACACACAATATAATATAACATGTAATATAGTTAAATAGTGTAAAAGAATAAATATTCAATAGTATAGAAACATGTAAATAAATGTGTCCATAGAATTGTGATATAAATAAGTTGCCCAGAGCCAATATCAAATGTAGTAAATAAAGATAATAGAATAAAAGGTCGCCCACGAAACACCCGTCGTGCGTTTCCCAAATACTTCATCAGGGGATCGTCACATGCCATATATAATGCCTGCTGTTATTTTATACAGACACAACATACTACAATAAATACACATATTATATTGCAATTAAATAAATGTAAATGAACGTTCATTTATGAGACGAATATATAATAATACAAGAGTCTCTGTTTCATAATGGATTTATTAGTATCTAGTTGCCCGCCGTACTGTCACGTATAGGTGAGATGTAAGGATCAACTCTTTGGTTTGGTGCTGCCATTTAATATTAATAATTGGGACAAATTAAGTCGTTATAAAAAATATTTAAATCCATACAAAATAAAAAGATTATCAGTATGAGTTGAGACTTTGCAGCTATATACAGTATTTATCACTGATAAAATGTTATAGCATATGTGAAGACCTGGGGTTGTGGGTTGTATTAATCACCTAGGCAAGTTAATAATGCAAATATTATTTTATTCCTTACATCCATGGTTGTGCAATAAGTCCAGATAGATGGACAAAATACAATGTTCTCAGTCTACAAGTTCCCAATCTGAGATCAGTAGTTCTACTGCCCCCATGCCAGGAGATATCCACTGTCTCCCAACTTTTGGCTGGCCCACAGGTTTTGGAATCTCCACCTGGTACAGTGTGCAGTCGCAGCCTATGTTCCTAAAGATAATGGCTATCATTACCATAGCTCATAGATACTCCTCTAGCCAACAACTGAACTCCAAAATCCATAGACCTTCCATAAAAGTTCACTAGGGTTCCATTCTGGAGCCTCTCCCTTCAAAGTCACTCTCCCTTCCATGTCACTCCAACAGCAACATTTCCTTGTCAGTCCCCAATACCCCAAGCCGCCCACCTGGAATTGAGCATGGCCCTTGGGAAACACTCCCTCCGAAAGCCTAACTGTGCATTGGTGGTGGTGTCTCACTTAGGCTGAGCCGCATCACCTGGGATTGCATGTAAGATCACCTGTATTGATGACTCCCCTGGGTCTACTATCCCCACACACACAATGGGCCTAGTTGCAGGGAGAACAATGGCTCCAGACCTTGAGATACATATGAAAACCAGGGGAAGAGTCTTGAGGAGATCATTTGCATATTCCCAGTGCCTTCTGGGATAAGTGAAGAGTCTCCGCGAGCTCAACGATCACTGGGTTTTGGCCGTTGCAGCTGAAAAGAGGAAATCGGAAAACCAGGGGAAGAGTCTTGAGGAGATCATTTGCATATTCCCAGTGCCTTCTGGGATAAGTGAAGAGTCTCCGCGAGCTCAACGATCACTGGGTTTTGGCCGTTCCAGCTGAAAAGAGGAAATCGGAAAACCAGGGGAAGAGTCTTGAGGAGATCATTTGCATATTCCCAGTGCCTTCTGGGATAAGTGAAGAGTCTCCGCGAGCTCAACGATCACTGGGTTTTGGCCGTTGCAGCTGAAAAGAGGAAATCGGAAAACCAGGGGAAGAGTCTTGAGGAGATCATTTGCATATTCCCAGTGCCTTCTGGGATAAGTGAAGAGTCTCCGCGAGCTCAACGATCACTGGGTTTTGGCCGTTGCAGCTGAAAAGAGGAAATCGGAAAACCAGGGGAAGAGTCTTGAGGAGATCATTTGCATATTCCCAGTGCCTTCTGGGATAAGTGAAGAGTCTCCGCGAGCTCAACGATCACTGGGTTTTGGCCGTTGCAGCTGAAAAGAGGAAATCGGAAAAACCGCGCTCCTATCGGCGTGCGAATTTGGGCTCATCCTTCATCGTTTTTAAGAAATCTCAAGATGGAAGAGGCCAGGAGCCATTTGGTGAGCTGCATTTCTTGCTACATGTTCACAGACTTACCAGTGGAAAAGCCAAACTTCACATGCCACAAATGCAAGCTTGTGTCCCTGTTGGAGGAAAAGTTGCAAAATCTCGAAGAGAGGTTAGCTACGTTGAAGAACATTAAGGAAGGTGAAGAGTTCTTGGACAGAGCAGAATTATCTCTTCATGTTACAGAAAGAGAAGAAATTCGAAGTGCACCTGAAGAAACAGAGGAATGGAGACATGTGACCCAGAGAAGCAGGAGGATCAGGAGGCAGTCAGCACCCATACTGCTCAGAAACCAGTACCAGGCTCTCACGCAGGAAAACAATGAAGAAATACATCAGGATAAGACTTTGCCAACAAGCAGCAACCTTGTACGCCTTCAGAGTCCTCCTGGATGGAGAAAGAAAAATGTTGTGAAGAAGAAACGGAGAGTGGTGGTCATGGGGGATTCCCTGTTGAGAGGAACTGAGGCCACTATCTGCAGACCGGATATAACTTCAAGAGAAATGTGTTGTCTTCCAGGTGCAAAAATTAAAGATGTGTCTGACAGGATATCAGGACTCTTCAGACCTACAGATGACTACCCATTCCTGCTACTACATGTGGGGACAAATGACACTGCAAGAAACGACCTGGAAACCATCTGCAGAGACTTTGAAGACTTAGGCAAGAAAGTGAAAGAACTGGGAGCGCAGGTGGTCTTCTCTTCCATCCTCCCAGTGGATGGCCATGGAACAAGGAGGTGGAATAAGATTCTGCAGGTGAACAACTGGCTACGCCGATGGTGCCGTCAGCAACGATTTGGATTTCTGGATCACGGAGTGAACTACTTATACGATGGACTACTTGCTAGAGATGGGGTGCACCTTACGAAGACTGGTAAGCATGTATTTGGAAGTCGCCTTGCTACACTTGTAAGGAGAGCTTTAAACTAGAACAACATGGGAAGGGAAGCAAAAGACCAGAAAAAGCCATACACCTGACAAATCCTATTGAGAACTCTGCTATTAGAAGTGGAAAGGAAGAACAAAGACGAAAGAATCTAATTAATAAAAATATTGGAGAAAGAGAAACCAATCACAAACTAAAATGTTTCTATACTAATGCACAAAGCATGGGCAACAAACAAGGAGAATTGGAACTACTAACACAGGAAAAGAAATATGATGTCATTGGAATCACTGAAACTTGGTGGGACAATACACATGATTGGAATACAAGACTAGAAGGATACAACTTATTTGCAAGACACAGACTTGATAAACGAGGAGGGGGTGTCGCATTGTATGTTAGAAACGCGTATATCTGCACAGAGATTGAAGCTTCAGAGACTGGGAGTTCTGTGGAAACTGTTTGGGTAAGAATACAAGGACAGAACAATGGAAAGGACACCATTGTAGGCATTTACTACAGGCCGCCTGTGCAAGCTGAAGCTATGGATGAACTCTTTATGCATCAAATGGCCAAGTTCTCCAAAAAATATGACATAGTTGTCATGGGAGATTTCAACTATCCAGACATTTGTTGGGAATCTCTCTCAGGCAAAACTAACAGGTCAAGGAAATTCTTATCCTCTCTTGCTGACAACTTTATCTTCCAAAAGGTAAGGGAGAAAACAAGGGGAACTGCTACCTTGGATCTAATCCTTATAAACAGGGAGGAAATGGTTGAGGAGGTAAAAGTGGCTGGGACCCTAGGAGGTAGCGACCATGCTATTTTAGAATTTTGGATAACTAGAGGCGGAAGACCTGTGAAGACTCAGACGTCAAGGTTAGATTTCAGAAAGGCAGATTTTAAGGGATTCAGAAAGAGAATTGGAGGGATCCAATGGCTGGATATCCTTAAAGACAAAAATGCCCAGGAAGGATGGGAAATCTTGAAAAATGAAATTCTCAAAGCACAGTTGTTAACAATTCCGAAAAGAGGGAAGAATAGGAAGCAGTTAAGGAAACCAGGATGGATGAACACAGAACTTAAGCACATGCTAAAAAGGAAGAAAAAAATGTTTATAAAATGGAAAGAGGGAGGCATATCTAAAGAAGAATATAATGCTGTCTGCAGAACCTGCAGGGCACAAATCAGATTAGCTAAAGCTGAATATGAATTAAGGCTTGCAAGAGATGTCAAAAGCAATAATAAAGGATTTTGGGGATATGTCAAAAGTAAAAGAAAAGTCAAAGATGCTATAGGATTTTTACAGGATGAAAATGATGAAATGGTAAGACAGGATGCTGAGAAGGCTGAACTTTTAAATTCCTATTTTGCATCTGTTTTCTCTCAGAAACGAAATGTAACATCAACTGTTATTCACTGTCCTATTAAGGGAATAGAAGAATCCAGGATATCTATAAACAGAAAGATAGTGAGGAAACACTTACCTAGCCTAAATGAATTCAAGTCTCCAGGTCCAGATGAATTACACCCCAGAGTACTGAAGGAGATAGCAGAAGAAATTTTTGAACCCCTCTCTATAATCTTTGAAAATTCTTGGAGAACAGGAGAAGTGCCAGAAGACTGGAGAAGAGCAAATGTTGTTCCTATCTTCAAAAAGGGGAAGAAGGTGGACCCAGGCAACTATAGGCCGGTGAGTCT